>NC_056732.1:1584766232-1584832815 GCF_019279795.1 Protopterus annectens | reverse complement strand
TTTAGTTTTATTTTTGTTGCCTTTTTTTTCTGTTCCACAGTGACACGGGAGTAATCCCTTGGACAAACCTACGATCCCCCATCCACCTATCGAGATTCTTCTTGAGATTTAGTGAGGTGCTCTGCCTCACATGAACTGGAATTCTATTCCATAGCAAAGCGAGCCTCTGGGTTATGAACCTGTCCCTCCATCAAGTTCTATTCATTTCTGTGCTGAGGTTAAAGTCCCTCGAGTGTGTGGCTCTAAGGGATTTAGATTTACTGAGGTGGAGCATGTACATTAATTCTGAATTTGACATAGCTTTGTATGTCAGGCATAGATCGCCTCTAAGTATGCGGTATGCAGCTGAGTAGAGCTGGAGTTTTTTTTAACAGAGCAGCATATGGCATCTGTTTGAGACCCTTGATCCTCTTGGTGAAATACTTTTGGGGTCTTTCTAATTGCTGCAGGTGTCGGGTAAGGTACATCCCAAAAGGGGCATTTTATTCTATGATGGGCCTGATGAGGTATGAATAAAGGGGCACAATGACCTCTCTTGATTTAGATGTGAAACCCTTCGTGATGAGGTGGGTATGTAGAAGGTCTTTCTAACCACTTTGGCAATGTGGTTTCCATAGGAGAGATTGCTATCAACTTGGGTCCCCAGGTCCCTAATAACTTTCTCTGTACTTAATGGGTTTCCGCCTATGTGGTAATTCAGGGCACATTGTTTTTGCCAAAGGGTATGACTATACATTTTTTGGCTTTTAGCTTTAAACCATGGCGCTGGCACCAGTTATCTGTCTGAGACTTTTGAGTCCTGTGGTATCTCAGCAAACCGGGATGAACAAAATCATACTTCCTATGCAGACTAGCTCTGCAGGTGTGGGGAGCTGCCTGCTTCACTGGGAATTACCCTACAGGCAGCCTACATACCCTCCCTGCACAACTCCCAGGCTGATTACCCAAGCAGGACCATCTCAAATGACGAATTGATGCTTCACAGAGATGTTTTCCTGTATCTGGCCCACAGGTGGGGGTGTACCTGAAATAGATCTGTTCGCCTTCTCCATAAACAGGCAACGTCTTGGTTACTACACCAGGATACCTGACTCCAAGGCAATGGCAACAGATGCCTTCTCAATATCCTGGAGGGGGACATTACTTTATGCTTTCCCCTTTCCATTGATTCAAAAGGTGCTGCTGAAAATTCAGCAGGACTCGCCAAAAATCTTGCTGTTGACTCCCTACTGGCCAAGACAGCACTGGTTGACCTTCTCCTTTGTTTGTCCAAGGGCAGTCGCCACAAGTTACCCCCCTCAGTGGACCTGCTCACACAGCGCAGTGGAATTCAGATAACACCCACAGTGGCAATCCCTGCACCTCACCCTGTGGCCAATAGGATTCTGATTCCCTTCAGGTGCCTGTACAATGATGTCATGCTCAATGTCATGCAGGAGGTCAGGAAACTTGACACAAGAAAATCCTTTCTCTCGAAGTGGAAAAGTTTTTCTATTTGGTGTCACAAAAGATTTGGACCTGCTGGAAAGTGACATCCCTCTTACCATGTCTTCCATGTGTGAACTACTGCAGACAGTACTGGCCTTCTCATCTGTAAAAGCACATTTGTCTGCATTTTTTTCCTGTCTACCTCTGGATGCATACCTTGCATTCAGTCTTCTCGATAAACTTTTCCTCAAAGGGGTACTACACTTGAAACCCCTCAGGAAACTGTCCCCAACTCCCTGGGACCTTAACCATGTAGTTGAAAAACTCCTCTTAGCCCGCTTTGAGCCAACAGAGAAAGCTCCCATAAGACTTTGCACATGGAAAACTGTTTTATTGGTAGCTCTGACCTCAGGCAGAAGGGTCTCAGAGCTACAAGCTCAAATGACTACACCACCCTTTTTAGTCTTCTACCTTGACAGGGTGACTCTCAGGACTAACCTGTCCACACCCAAAGTAGTGAATGACCTATCCTTGAACTAGACTATTCATCTGCCTACCTTTTTCCCCCAACCCGCAGGGAGATCGAGAGTACTTCATTCCCTTGACGTCCATGGACAACTTAGATTTTGTGTACATAAAACCAAGTCCATTAGAAAATCAGACCAGCTGTTTGTCTTCTTCCACCCCAGAGCTCTGGGGAAAGCAGTGACCAAATAGACCAGTTTGTCCTGCATCTCCCAGGCTATTTCTTTCTGCTACATACACCATGGGAGGAAGAACTTGCAATGCACTGTCAAAGCCTACTCCACTAGAGCAATGGCCTCTACTGGAGCCTTCTATAAGGGGCTTGACACCAACACCATACTTGCGGCAGCTACTTGGTCCTCTGTGAACACCTTTACCAAGCATTACAAGCTGGACCGTATCTACAGAGCCAGGGTGGGGTTTGCCAGGGCTGTCCTACATTTATTTCTGGAAAACTCTTCTAGGCCACTACACAGTCCTCCGAGCTTTGGCACTCCCCCACTTGTGGAATACTGCACTATTGCAATAGGACATAAGAAAGCTGTGTAAAATCTTACCATAACCATAGATGTTCTTCGTGTTTCACTGTTAGTCATCACATTTGGGTTATCTGCCTGCAGGTAGCCCTCAGCCGGCCTGAATACCAGAGTCTTCGGATTCCTGCATCTGATGCTGTCTCTTCCATGATGTCAGGTCGTTGGGGGTATAAAACATGCAGCCGACGCAGTTGCATCATTCTTTCTTGCCTTGCGGTTCCCGAAGCAAAGCAGTTCAACTGCCGGTCGGCTGACTCCTGAAATTTTCGTTAGCTTTTTTTGAAGATTTCAGATCTGAAATTCAAAGTACCCCATTGGCAATCCTTTTTCTTGCTCCATCCGATGTCGGTAAAAGTTAATTGTCTTACCTGTGGAAAGCAATACCTCAGAGATTTTCATTCGTACTGCATCCCCTGTTTAGGCCCAGACCACGACGTCCCTCGCTGTCGGTTTTGTGCCTTGTTCAACCCCTGAACTATTAGTCATCGAGCTATCTTTGCAGCAAATTATTTTCGTCCTCTGTCTCAGTACTCTGAATGACTAAACCATGCGGCTACCAATCTTCCGAAAAAAAAGTAAGGATAAAGACAGAGACCGCATAGGTCCAAAACTGCAGACGACGCTTCCGTTAAGGTAATCCGCTGGTGTTCAGTGAGGCGCTTTTGCAGCCCATGATACCCGCTACTTCAGATTTGCAGGCCTCTACTGAGACCCATTCGGAGTCCGGTATGCCGTGCGTTGCTTTTTCAACTATAGAAGCTGCGGATAACTCTACCTTGGATGGTTCCAGAACCGCTGTGCAGGCACTGGCTTCTGAGGGTGTTTTCAGGCCTTCAGACTCTCATTTTAAACAGACATCATAGTCTTCATCCATGCCTAAAACTCTCACCACGCCTAAAAAACAGACATCTAAACTGCAGGCTCAGGCCCATATGCTTGAAAAACAAATGCTTAGAATGGCTGAGGACCTTATTACCTTAATTAGGGGAAGCCAGCTTTCCCCCTCTGGGACCTAGAACTAATATTCCTTCTGATCAGAAGTCTTATATTTCTGTTCTTTCTGATTACCAGGATTTGCCCTTATCTACCTATGAGGATTCTGATGCAGATGATTCCATTACCTCTGCTTCCCCTCCAGAAGGTTTTTCTTTTGGTAAAACCTTGCACACTCTGAAGGAGCATTTCTGCTGGAAATGCCAGGATTACTTTGACTCCAAAAAAAGAGGCTTAGGGAATTCTTACTCCTTCCTCCACACAGGCCTTTAGCTATCCCTCCTTTTCTGGACATTGTAAATGATGCTTTCTTGGAATCTCGCCTTTCCCCAGACACTTTATCTCCAGCTCCCAGAAAACCTGACTGGTATTAGAGTACGTGACTCTCAAGTTCCTCTTCAATAATCCTACTGTGGATCCAGAGACGATTTCCCAAGGACCAAAAGGCATTAAGGCTACTGCTGCCAAAAATCCTACACCTTCTGATAGAGATTCGAGAGGCTTAGACAGATGGGGTAAGAAGGTATGCACTTCTGCTACTTTGGCTATTGGGGATTTAAATTGCCATTTTCTTATGTTAATGTATCAGCTGCATATTATGTGACTACTTAAACAGAAAATGATGATCATTCCTGACTCTGCTGAACACAAATTTGCAAGAGTTGATGCATTCTGCTGAACAAGTTGGTAAACGTACTTTGCAATTTGTTTTGATACTTCAGAAGCATCTTGCATGGCTGCTGTCACTGGGTCTGTACTTAGAAGGCATGCTTGGTTTAAGGAACAAAACTTGCCAGATCATGTTAAAGCTAAATTACTGGATGCACCCTTAAACCAAGACAGCCTTTTTGGCAGCAGAGCAGAAGTCGTCCTCAAAAGGATGGAGGAAAAAGCTAAATCTATGCAAACTGTTAAAGATTTCTTATAAGTACAGCCTCCTAGATTCAGTAGGCAGTGGCTTTCAAAGAACTGGTCTTTTCCAGTCCCTTCCAGGCCTTCAGTCCAAACCCAGGAGCAGCAGACCACCAAGACTTCAGTCTCAGGCTATGCACAGATTTTATTTTTTATTTATTTTTTTTTTTATTTAACATTTTTTGACCAGGAAAGTCCAACTAGGTTCCACAGAGCCTGTTTTCAGCGGAGGCCCGGGGAGAAATGCTCCAGATGCACGTCTTTGTAATGTGGGAGGAAACTGGAGTACCCAGAGGAAACCCACGCTAACACATGGAGAGCATGCAAACTCCACACAGAAGGCACCTCAGCCGAGAATCGAACCGGAGAACCTCTTGCTGTGAGGCGACAATGTTAACTGCTGCACCACTGCACCGCCCATCTAAGTAGTGGGGGGTCTCCCACTTCCAAAACAGGAGTAGTAAGCCACCCCCTATGAAAAAAATGGCAGAATGACTTATCCTATACTCTTCCAAGCCCTACTCAACTACTTGCTCCCTTAGGAGGAAAGCTCGCCCTGCATGCAAAAAGATGTGAACTCATTACCCAGGACAAATGGGTTTTAAACCTAGTTTCCCTAATATACAGATTCCACTTCCACTTACTCCCAACTCTGTGGATGGCCAGAACTCCCCTTAAATCAGTGGGTGGAGGCCGAAAAACAAGTGCGCGATCTCCTCACTGTCAGGTCTATTCAACTTGTCCCAGCAGAGCAAAGGGGACAAGCTTTTTGTTCAAGACTGTTCCTGGTTCCCAGAAAAGAAAACCCTGGTATCCTTTCCTGGACCTGTCTATTCTCAACACCTTTCTGGTGGTTCCAAAATTCAAAATGCTAACTCTTCAACATCGTCTTCCTATGCTAGCTAAGGATGCCTGGCTGGCAACCCTAGACATAAAAGAAGCTTACCTGCATATCCCAATAAGGGAATCCTGCAGACAATACCTGCTTTTCATGGCAGGCTCCATGCACCGTCAGTTCTATGCACTTCCTTTTGGCTTATCTACTGCACCCAAAGTATTCAAAGTGCCTAGCTCTAGCCATTGCATTTTGCAGGCAGAGAAATATTCAGGTTTACCCATACTTGGACGATTTCCTGATTCAGGCAGAGTGTCAGGACTTGCTATTACAACACCTGGCATTTCTGAAGAGACTTCTAATCTCACTGGGACACACCATCAACAAGAAAAAATTACACGTAGTACCCAGCCAACAGATTGTATTCCTGGGAGCAAGATTGACCACAACTTCCCAGATGGCATTCCTCACCCCGGAATAACAAGTTTGACAACCTACTTCAACCTGCTGGCCACAGAAACTCGGCTATCTGCAAGGAAAATCCTGCAAGCCCTAAGGTTCATAGCCTCTTGCTCTCTTTTAATTCCATATGCAAGACTGAATACGAATAAACTTCAGTGGTGTCTAAAATGTCTATGGTGTCAACATTCTCAGCACATGGAAACAGTGATTCCTATCATTTTTTGTCTAAGGGCAGAGTTCCTTTGGTGGGCAGAGTTTCTTTGTTGGGCAGATGCCTGATAACACAACAAGGGACTCCCTTTCACTCTACCCCCTGCTGCCCAAACCCTAACAGACTCATGCGGTGCTCACATGGCAAGGCAGTGCATTCAGGGAAATGGAACCCAAAACAGATGCTGCATATCAATCAAAAAGAAATGTTCGCTGCACAGAATGCTCTGACAGCCTTAAGAGACCTTTTTCTTCCAGGACAACTATTGGTAAAGACAGACAACACCACAGTTATGTGGTACATAAACAAGTGGGGGGGGGGCATTCCTACCCACTCTGCACACTAGCCATGGCTCCCTGGAACACCGCCTTTAGCTACAAAGTGAACCTGCAAGCTCAATTCCTGCCAGGCAAACTAAATTTACTGGCAGATGACTTAAGCAGACATCTCATGGACCCACACGAATGGAAACTGGAACCAAAAATATTCAAGCTCTGGAACAAATGGGGAACACCAGAGGTAGACCTGTTTGTCTCCCTTCAGAACTACCAGTTGAGCAAATTCTGCACCAGAGCTCCCCACAGTCAAGCTTGGAAAATGGATGCCTTGTCCTTAACCTGGGAAACTCTCTCAATTTATGCCTTTTCCCCCTCTGCCTGTCCTCTCGAAGGTTCTACTAAAGATCAAACAGGCCAAGCCAAGGGTAATAGTGATTGCTTCAGACTGGCCACGCCAGCACTGGTACCGTACCGCCTTTTACGCAGTCTGACAGTGCTGCAACCATTGCACCTGCCTCAAATCCCTTCCCTGCTGTCACAGCAGGCGGGCCAGATTCTGCACCCTCCGCTTCAAACCCTGAACCTTGCACCCTGGCTAATTCCCTGAGCTCACCTCTAACAACTCTCAATAAGCAGGTGCTGGATGTCATTCTTTAGGCAAAAAGGCCTAGTACTAGCTAATCTTATTCAGACAAGTGGAAAAAATACTGTTCCTGGAGCCAGGCTCAGAGAATGGCTACAACGGTGCCCAGCTTACCTTCTATTCAAGAATATTTAACAGAAATGCTCCGCAAAGGCCTATCTTTCTCTTCAAATAAGATTCATGGCTCTGCCATCTCAGCACATTATAATTATGAGCCCACCCCTCTTCTCCCATCCCTTGCTAAAATAGTACCTTAGAGGGGCCAAAAATTTAAGACCCCCAAGGAGAGCCCTTTTTATATTGGAAAAACTCAACCCCCCCTTGAAGCGGCTGCTACAGCAGAGTTGAAATTCCTTTCTTGGAAAACAGCCTTACTTCTAGCCATCACTTCACCATCACTTCAGCAAGAAGAGTGTTTGAACTGCCGGCCCTCATGGTTGTGGAACCTTCATTATCTTCCCCGTGGACAGGGTTTCCCTCAAGACTAATCCATCCTTTATGCCCAAGGTGGTGTCTAGTGTGCTCTAAACCAGTCCATTCATTTGCCTACTTTTTTTCCGTATTCCTCAAAATAAGGGGGAAAGGATGCTGCATTCTCTGGAAGTGCACAGACAGCTTAGATTCTATTAAAACAGAACTAAGCGCCTCAGAAAATCTGACAAGCTGCTAGTTAGCTTTGCTGTAGGGGCAAAGGGGAAGGCCATTTTAATGCAAACCATTTCCAAATGGATAGCCCATTGCATCCATTTCTGCTACAAGCACCATGGAAAACCTACCCCACAGGGGATAAGATCACTTTCCACCAGGGCTGCATCTCCCTCTACTGCATTTCTCAGAGGAGTCCGTACCAGGGACATCCCGGAAGCTGCTACCTGGAACCTGTGTACATACTTTCACTAAGCATCATCACCTGCCTATCATTTCTAAATCCATAGCTGGATTTACCACAGCAGGGCCAATTGCTAGCCCTAATGCTCTTTAACTGCCTCCACCACCCTTCCTGAGCTTTTGAGAATCAACCCAAATGTGATGACTAACAGTGTATCACGAACATAGTACAGTTGTGTACACTTATCATAAATGTAGATGTTTGAGTGTATTCACTGTTGCAGTCCTGGTTACCCTCCCTCCAGCCCCCCGACTTCTCTTGCCTTTAACTTTCCTTCTTGTTTGGCATATGTCATGTGTATTTGCTTTTTCTTGGGCGTGTTTCATAAACCTATTGTGGAGGCACCTGATATCTGGGGCAAGAAAAACGGATGTAATGGCGTCTGCTGCATGTCTTATACCCCTTATGACCTGACGTCTTGGAAGAAGTGACCCATCCGACGAAGAAATCTGAAAACTCTGGTATTCAGGCCAGCTGAGGGCTACCTGCAGGCAGATAACCCAAATGTGATGACTGCAACAGTGAATACCCTGTAACATCTACATTTATGTTAATTGTACACAACTGTACTTTCCCCTCCCTCCATCCCCCTCTTTTTTTTTTCTTCCCTTCCCTTATAAGGGACATTAGTATTTACTTTCTACTGTTGAGATGCTTCCACCAGAGGCTGGCTTCCACTTGGGGGCTTCTGACAGGTTAGGACAAGAAAAACTGATGTAATGGTGTCTGCTCCTTTACCTTTTACTACTGATGACTGGACGTCAGTCCTAAAGCTATAACAACTGATGCAGAAATACTAAACCTCTGGTATTTGGGCCGGCTATGCGCTACCCTGGCAGGGCTAACACATGTGATGACTGCAACAGTGAATACTCTAACATCTACGTATATGGTAAGTGTACACAACTGTACTTGTAAAATTTTACCGTAACTATAGATGTCATTACATCACCACTGCAGTATTCCCTCTCTCCCATCCCCTTGTTTTTTTTTTCCTTCCTGGATGTGCAGCTTGCCCTTAGTTTTCTTTGGACTGTTCCTATTGGGGCAATCATTTTAGGATGGTATGCCAGAACATCACCTTTATACCCTACCCCATGCAAGGGGTGTGCAGGTGACATTCAGCGTACCTTAAAGCAACAGTAGAATTTGGTAAACTGGCCGGACTGTTGGCTTCACTGCAGAGAATCCCAGTTGTAAGGACAACCCATTTGTAAGGACTGCAGATGCATGCCTGTCGGACATCTACATTTATGGTAGGTACAAAACTGTACATTGTGTATACCTACCATAAATGTAGATGTTCGAGTGTCTTCACTGTTGCAGTCGGTGTTTCCCTCCTTCCAGACCTCTCTTGTTTCTATTTGCTTACTGTTTCCTTTTCCACTACCTTTCTGGTGTATTTGTGTTTTCCCTTGGGACACCTTTTGTTTTTATGGGGGCTTCTGACATCAGGGGCAAGAAAGGCTGGAGAAGATGGCGTTGGCTGTCAGCTTTATACCCATGCGCTCTGACGTCAGGGGTCTAGCTGATACAGCTGACGCCAGACCCAGACTTCGATATTCTGGCTGACCTCGGGCTGCCTGCCGGCAGGAGTACCCTACAGTTATGACTGCAACAGTGAAGACACTTTAACATCTACATTTATGGTAGGTATACACAACTGTACTTCAGACCTACACAGATTTCTATCAAGACCACTTCAGCAACCAAGGCAAAGTCTAAAACCTCTTTAAAGACAGAAACAAGTACAGCATTCTCCTAGACAGTCATCCATGCCTAAGAAACAGATGATTAAAATGGCAGAGGACCTAATTACTTTGATAAGGGGTTCCCATCCCCCTACTGATAAAAGGCCTAGGTAAGACACTGACTATGATTCCTCTGACCAGGTTTCCATTTCATCTGATTCCTCTTCAGAACAGGGATATTCTTTTCCTCCCTATGAGGACTCTGATGCTGAAGAATATATCCCTTCAGCCTCTCCTCCTGAGGACTATTCTTTTGGGGAAACCCTGCACACCATGAGGGAGCATTTCCATTGGGAGAGCCAAGATTCAGAATCCAAGAAAAGGCTGAGACTTTCTTTTATTGCCTCAACACAGACCTCTTGCTATTCCTTCTGTGCTAGATATTGTAGATTTATTTTCTGAGTCCAGTCTGTGTGCTGATTCTTTACCCCCTGCACCAGTTAAGCCAGATAGGTTCTACAGGGTTCCAGATTCACATAAATTTCTTTATAAAAGCCCTGCTGCTGACCCAGAAACTATATCTCAGGGTCCCAAAGGGGTCAAGGCTTCCACTGCAAAAAAACCCTGATGTTTATAGTGTTACACTGCTGCAGTCATTACACTTGAGTTATCCTGCCGTCATGCGGTTCCCCAGTCGCCCTGAGTTCCAAAGTCTTGGTCCAGTGTCGGTTGCTGTCACCTCCTCCCTGATGTCAGTGATACAGGGGTATATAAGATGCAGCCGACGCCATTTTCTTCAGTCTTTCTTGCCGTGCGGTGCCCAAAGCAATAGCAGTTCGCAAGTGCTGGTCGGCCGTCTCCTGAGATTTTCATTCCAAATCCAGAACCAAAGTCTTCTACAAAGCTAAGTACCCCATTGGGGAAACTTTTTCTTGCCTCAGACCGATGTCAGTAAAAGTTAATAACTGTATTTCTTGTGGGAAGCAAATAACCTCATAAGGATTTCCATTCTTATTGTATCCCATGCCTAGGCCCAGACCACGACGTTACTGGTTGTCGGTTTTGTGCTAGGTTTAACAAGCGCACTATTAAATGTCTGTTTGATTTTGCCCGACATTATTTTGGTTGAAAATTCAATTATACCATGCCGTCGGACCTTCCGACGACCGGAATACATAAAAAGCGCAAAGACAAGGATAGGCATCAGAGGCCCAAAACTGACTACGAAGCCTCTTCTAGGCCAGTCGCCAGTTCTCTGGTTTTCAGCGAGGTGCCATCGCAGCCCCGGACTACCACTTCTTTAGAACCACAGGCCGCCTCTGACTCCCACGTGGAGATGGCTGGGCCTTCGGACGCACAAGTTATTCATCCTACTGAAACTAACCCTTCAGAGGGATCCAGAGTAGCTGAGCTACCCGCAGCTTCAGAGGGTGTCTTCAGACCTACTCAGTTAAGCATTAAAACCCTCTGCTAAGTCTAAGCCTTCTTTAAAATCAAAGAAACAAATACAGCATTCTCCAGGACAGGCCTCAATGCCTAAGAAACAAATGCTCAGAATGGCTGAAGACCTAATCACTCTAATCAGGAGGTCCCATCCCCCTCCTGATAAAAGGCCTAGACAGGATGCAGACCATGATTCATCTGACCAGGTGTCCTTCTCTTCAGATTCATCCTCAGACCTAGGATATTCTTCACTCCCTTATGAGGATTCTGATGCTGAGGAATCAATTCCATCAGCCTCACCGCCTGATGACTACTCTTTGGGGAAACCTTACATACCATGAGGGAGCATTTCCATTGGGAAGGCCAGGATTACTCAGAATCCAAGAAAAGACAGACATCCTTTTTATTACCTCAACACAGACCCCTTGCTATTCCGCTAGTGTTAGATATTGTGGATGATGTGTATACTGAATCCAGCTTAAATCCTGATTCCTTACCTCCAGCCCCTGTTAAACCTGACAGATGCTACAGAGTCCCTGACTCTCACAAATTTCTGTGTAAAAGCCCTGTAGCTGACCGTGAAACTATTTATCAGGGACCCAAAGGGGTTAAGGCCTCATCAGCCAAGAATCCAGTTCCCTCTGACAGATTCCAGAGCATTAGACAGATGGGGAAAGAAAGTATATACGTCTGCAACTTTAGCTATGAGCCGTAAATTGCCAGTTTCACATGCTGAAAATATCAGCAATTTTTACTGTCTCAGTTGAAACAAAAAATGCTTCCAGATTCAGATTCTCCTAATTTTAAAGAAATGCAGGATTTAAGTGGGAAAGCATACTTTGCTATGTGGTTTTGATTCTTTAGAGACCTCCTGCAGAGCAGCAGTTACAGACTCTGTCATTAGAAGACATGCTTGGTTAAAAGAACATACATTAACAGATCATGTTAAAGCAAAATTATTGGATGCACCTTTGCAGCAGGATGTGTTATTTGGAGTTAAGGCAGAAGGAGGTATTAAAGAAAATGGATGATAAGGCAAAATCTATGCAAACGGTGAAGGATTTCTTACAGGTTCAGCCCCCTTGATTTAGCAGAAATTGGCCAACTAAGAATTGGTCCTTTCCAATTAGACAGACCTCAAAGGGGAAGATACAGACGTCCAAGAGATAGAGGTCAACCACAAGGTCCTTAAGGCCTCGACAATGGGTTGCATCAGGCCAGAAAGAAGGGGAAGACAGGCCCCAGCCATATAAAAAGCAGCCCCAATGACCGTCCCACTACAGCTGCCAAACAAATCTCTCCTGGCAGCCCCCTTGGGAGGAAAACTTGCACTTTTCTATCACAATTGGCGTATGATCACCAAAGACAAATGGATTCTCAACATTGTATCTCAAGGTTACAGGTTCCTCTTTCACACTCTGCTAAGGTTAAAAGGAATGCCAAATCTGCCACCAAATCAATGGGCAGAGGCTCAGAAACAAATTACAGCACTTGTAGATATGAGAGCTATTCGAAAGGTACCATCACAGGAGCAAGGACAAGGATTTTAGTCAAGACTCTTTCTGGTTCCCAGAAAGGGCAAAGCTTGGAGGCCCATTCTGGATCTTTCTTCTCTAAACACTTACCTGGATGTTCCTAAATTCAAAATGTTGACACTAGCAGCTTCTTCCCATGCTGGGCAAGAAAGCTTGGCTCTTGATCTTGGACCTCAAGGCATAGCTGCATGTCCCTATCAGACAAAACTGCATTAGATACCTCAGATTCATAGCTGGTTCAATGCACTACCAGTTCTCTGCACTGCCCTTTGTGAAGACCCTGGGAGCAGTAGATAAGACAAAGTGCCTGGCACCAGTAATTGCATTTTGCAGACATGAATTCAGATTTATCCATACCTGGATGACTGCCTGATTTAAGCAGAGAGGAAGGACATTCTACTAAAGCATCTTGCATTTGTTAAAAGATTACTAATTTGCCTAGGGTACACAGTAAACGAAAAGAAATCAAAACTAGTGCCCTCTCTAGAGATAATATTCCTGGGTGCAAGCTTAAATACAACTGCCCAGATGGCGTATCTCACACCAGACAAACAAAGGCAACTGACTGTTTACTTCCAAATGTTGGCAACAAAAACCCAGTTACCTGCAAGAAAAATTCTGCAGGCTTTGGGCTTCATGGCATCCTGCATTTTGCTAATTCCATATGCAAGACTGCATATGAGGAAACTACAGTTGTATCTAAAAAGTGTTTTTACTCAACATTGCTACAGCTTGGAAATAATACTCTCATTCCTTCCCTGCAACAGGAGTTTGGTTGGTGGGCACTGGCCTGTCACCACAACAAGGGACAGCCATTCAATTAACCCACAGCCAGGCTCTCACTAACAGATGCATCGGATTATGCCTGGGGAGCACACATGGTGGGAAAATGTATTCAGGGCACGTGGCCCGCAAGCCAAATGCATCTTCATATCAATCAAAAAGAGATGCTAGAGTTACAGAATGCCCTGACAGCCTTCAAGGATCTACTCCATCCAGGACAACTATTGCTAAAGACTGGCAATACTACAGTCATGTGGTACATAAACAAGCAAGGGGACACACATTCCTACCCCCTCTGCAGGCAAGCCATGACTTTGTGGAACACAGCTTTGATCAAGTGCATCTGCAAGCACAATTCCTGCCAGGAAAGACAAATACTCTGGCAGACGAACTAAGCAGAAACCTCATGGACCCTCACGAGTGGAAACTAGATCCAGAAGTCTTCAGCATAACAAGAAAATGGGGATGCCCAGACATCTATCTATTTGCCTCCCCTCACAACTGCCAACTACAGAGATTCTGCACAAGGACTTATCACACACAAGCATTGAAGGTGGATGCTCTATCCTTTAGCTGGAAAGCCCTGACAGTTTATGCCTTTCCTCCATTGCCTCTCCTCCCCAAGATGCTCCTAAAGGTCAGACAAGAGAAGCCAAAAATGATTGCCCCAGACTGGCCACGTCAGCACTGGTACCCAATCCTAAAGAGCTCGTCTCAAGGCCCAGCCTGGACTTTACCTCAAATTCCTCATCTTCTGACCCAACAAAACAATCCGATCCTGCACAGCCAACTCAGAACCTTAAATCTGGCTGCATGGCGAATAATATAACCACTCAACACACTTCTCTCTAAAGCAGTTATGGATGTCATTTTGGAAGTCAGGAGGCCCAGCACCAGAAAATCTTGTGCAGGAAAATGGAAGAGATTCTGTGCTTAGAATCATGCACAAGGAATTGAACCGCTTGTTCCAAATATTCCTCAGATTTTACAGTACCTAACTGAGATGCTGGACAAAGGCCTATCCTTCTCCTCAATTAACATCCATGCCTCTGCCATTTCAGCTCATTACAATACGGGACCACTTATTTTTTTCACATCCACTGCTAAGGCAATACCTCAGAGGGGCCAAAAACATAAGACCCCCAAGGAGAACACCGATACCTACATAGAACTAAAGTTTTCAGGAAGACTGAGCAAATTTTAGTGGCATATGCTGCAGGATTACAAGAAAAGGCCATCTTAAAGCAGACCATTTCAAAATGGATAGGACACTGCATTTGTTTTTGCTATGCATAGCATGGCAAATCAGTGCCTAAGGGCATTAGGCCACATTCGACCAGGGCAGCAGCCACATCAGCAGCCTTTCTCTGAAGAGTACCAACCAAGGAAATTTTGGAGGCTGCAACTTGAGTTCAGTGCACACTTTTACCAAGCACTACAACTTACCTCTTTACTCTAAATCCAGAGCGGGCTTTGCCACTGCAGTTCTGCAGGGCCTCATAGCCAGTCCTAATCCTATTTAGACCCAGCCACCCAACCTCAGCTTTGGGATTCAACCCAAGTGTAATGACTTCAACAATGAAACAGTATGACCATAGTACAGTTGTGTACCTACCATAAATGTAGATGTTAGAGTGTATTCCCTGTTGCAGTCCAAGTTACCCACCCACCACCCCTTTTTCTTTGCTAGGACTTATCTGTACTTCTCTATTCTCTACAACCTACGTGGTGTATTTGCTTGTAGATGAAGGTATTGTTTATTTTAGTGTATGCTTTTTATAAGCAATGTTTTTAGCATACCCTTTTGGGGGCACCTGACATCTGGGGTAAGAAAAACTGAAGAAAATGGCATCTGCTGCATCTTATATACGCCTGGCGCTCTGATGTCAGGGAAGAGGCAACAGCAACCGACGCCGGACCAGGGCTTTGGAATTCAGGCCGACTGCGGGTAGCTTGCCAGCAGGATAACTTGTGTAATGACTGCAACAGTGAATACACTCTAACATCTACATTTATGGTAGGTACACAACTGTACTTTTTGTACAAAGGTGCATCTCCGTAGCACTGGTCCTTGCGGCTCTGTAAGTTTAGTGCCCTAATGTGAATTATCATGAAACTCTTAGGCAGCATTAGGCAACTCTAAATGTGCCGGACTCTAGCTTGGATCAAAGAAAAAAACTTCTCCAAAGCTGATTATAGCCAACTGAGGGATGGTAAAAATCGCTTCACAGCCCCCTCCCCCTTTCTCGAGGAACTGGCACCAGTATCCAGAGCTATACCAAATTACAGTACAAGCATTTATATAGATGCATGGAGTCAGGAATACCTGACGGGACTAAATCATCCTCTGCAAGGAAAAGTAAACCTGTCTGCTGGACATCTGGAATAAAGTCTATAACAAAATCGAAGACCAAGAAGGAGCAGGTGCCCAATTAGAATCAATCTCTCCGTAGCCTAAACAAGCAAATAAGAGCACTAGTGAATTCCTCCAAAGCAAACTTTGATTCCAAATCAGCCACATCTACTAGAGAGAATCATAAGGCTGCCTTCACAGATGTCTGTAATCTCAAAGGTAGCACCCAGGTATTTTCAGAACTGGTGGTTAAGGACATCACATACAAATATCTTGGATATAGTAAACTTACTGGATGACAGATTTAGCAAAAATTTCACCCCTCTGCCCCCCCAAAATCAGTAAATCAGGACATTCTCAGTACCTGCCCCCCTATCCCCTTATATCTAGGGATCAGGTCATCACTGCTCTTTCAAAGGTAAAAAGTAATAGCCTCCATGGGACACGATAACATCCCAGGCTGCATCCTATATGAACACAGGCAGGAACCTGCATCATTAGGTGCTCTATTTAGCCAAAGCATGAGTACCGGCTTCGTCCCTACTTAGTGGATCACAGCCACAGTCAGTCCTTTACATAAAGATGGAGTGTCAAGTGATGCTGGAAGTTATAGACCCATCAGCCTTACTAGCCTGATCTGCAAGGCTATGGAACGGATTATCATGGACCTCGTTAACGAGGACAATTGGTAACCTCCAAGCACTCAATCCCACACAGTTTGGCTTCGTCAGGGGGAGGTCATGTCTCTTGCATTTGGTCGACTTTTTTAACTGTCACCAAAGCCATGGATGAGGGGAAGGCAGTGCACACAGCCTACCTTGACCTGGCCAAAGCTTTCAACAGTATTCCTCATTCGGGCATAATAAATGGTCTCAACTAGGTGTCAATCCTTGTATTACCAGATAGGTAGTTAACAGGCTCACTGATGGAAGTTGCGTAGTCAGAGTAGGGGGGAAGCCACCTCAGACCTCTATTGAGTGGCGTACCCCAGGGTTTGGTCTTGGGGACTCTGTTATTTGGGATATACTTTTCTGAGGTGCAGGCCAAAACCAGTGGGCTATGGCTGACCAAGTCTGCAGATGACTTCAAGCTGAGCACGGTCATAAATTCCCATTGTGACGTGGACATCCTCCAAGAGCGTCTCACCCAAACAAATGACTTGTGCCGTAAACATGGCCTCAAGCTGAATAAAAAATGCATCATCCCCTTAGGGGAGAGTGACATCCCCACAAATTATCACAGTAATAACGTCCTAAGGACACACAGTCGTGAGGAATTTGGTCACCCAAGATTGATAGCAGCCTGACTTTTGACCACCATATTGCTTCCGTTGTACGGAAAGCTTTCTACATGGCCCACCTCATAAGTAAGGGTATCCCGTCCAGGGATATGGTCATAACATCCCTGTATTCTTCTCTTAGGATGCCCATTATCGAGTACAGTGCCCCATTTGGCATGTACTTCACAAAGCACATGCAGCAGCTGGAGACCACAGAGGTTCACCAGGCGAATCCAGGGCCTCAATTTGCCATACACAGGCTAAAAGTCCTATCCGCCTACTCTGTTTCATACAGACTTCTCAGAGGTGACCTCTGTATGGCATACAATGCGATCTCGCACCCCACCTTGATGCGACTGCTGCGTATCCGCAAGTCATGCCCCACTCTGGTAGCCTGCATATGCGGCCTCAGCCTGGTCTGTGACATCAGTAGGACTTGTTGGTGGGACACATTTGTGTCCCAGAGACTCCCCCCATCTTTGGTATAGACTCCCTTGCCACGTCAAGCAGAGTACCTCTTCACCACTTTTTAAGCGCAACCTTGATAACTGGATGAGAAACAAAATACATCCTTGGGATTCCACCCGTGTCCCTACTGGACACGGGCATCGGGTGCTGATTTGTCTGTACATGGGCTAAACTCTTGGCTAGGCTTATAAGGGCCTGTGGGCCAATAGCCTAGTCATTTCCTGTGATTCTATGAAAATGAAACTGGGCAAATATGGCTTGTCAAATGGAAACCATTTTTTTCAATGGATAGCAAGTCGCAAAATATGGGTATGGTGCTGTAGCGGTGGCATCCATGTCTCCTGCAACAGGATAACTCATCAGAAGAAATATTTGGGTGAGAAGCACGTCTCCTTTCGGAGGATGTTATGGGTCGGCTCCCTAATGCCTCCTTAGGTAAGGAGCTGCTCTTCAAACCGCTGTATTAAAATGCATTTAAGAGACAGTAGGATAAATGAAAAGCTTTGGTCAAACATGTTTCTTACTTCTGTTCCCAAATACAACCAAAATTATATATCGATGCAAGGACTGAGGGATGTATTACTGGAGTAAGGGAAAAGGCAAAGGGCCAAAAGCTAGAAAGGCAAAAAAAGGATATGATAGCAAGGCTGAAGTGGGAGGATGGGAGTGCCTCAGGACAACATTGAAGAGATGTGGCAACACCCTCATTGCAAGTATGTTAAGTTGCCTACTCAACTGTATTTTCCTGCTGCAGAGCTTATGTTGTGGTGTCTTCCTTCAGTATGTATCTGCATTGTTTTCCAACTTTTGTAGTGGACTTTTTTTTTCCGTTTTAATAACGTTTCATTGCTTAATATACAACTAAGGTTTGGGTTCTGTCTTAAATGGATTTGAACAGACGAGTGAAAATATGTAACATCAGGATCCCTCCTTATAATTGTATGCTTTAAGTGACATAAATTGTAGAATAGTAAGATGTCTACACTTGGGTTGATAGTGTTAGTTTCACATTTTGTAAAGTGTTACTAGCAAGTATGAGGCTGTTAATGGTTATGCAGGCTTATTAAGAAATAACTTGAACTGACTTGTGCCCACACATAATCATGTGTCTTGCTGTCTTCTAGAAAATTGAAGTTAAAATGGTGAGAGGAGTTCCTCAATATGGGTTTGTGACATTTGGTGATATCATTAGCGTCTGCAATGCCATTAAAGAAATGGATGGCCAGAAACTTGGGAGCAACAGGTTGAAGGTATGTAGTACTTTGACATTCTTAATTTTGGGTGACCGTGATAATTTTCATAATGTTTAGTCAGATCCAGGGAAATAATTTTTCACAATTTGGGCATTTGTAATGAAACGTTCATTTTTGTTGGCGGAATAGCAGCTACTTTGCTGCATTATTTACATGCATCTTTGAAATAAAATTATTCCATGTTGGCATCCCAGGTTAATAGGCTAGATCCTGTTAATTTCCCTTCCAAATGTAAGAATCAAACTCTACCTTGAGTCTGTGAGGTAAACACTTCAGCCATAACAGCCCCCATCCCCACTGCAAGTTTAGTAGAATTTCATTGCTTTATAGAATAGTTGCTTTATCCTTTGGCAATGGTTGTACATTTTTTTACTTCACTAGTAGTCTCCCCCCATTAGCTTGTAGTCTTGTCATGTTGCTGTTAAATAAGAAATCTGGTTGATATGTCGTCCCCACCTCAGAAATAAAAAATTCAGTAAAGTTGCCATCTTAGTATGATTTTGGAAATGTGTTATGCTAATCATATTTGCTTTTATTTTTGAGTTTCCTAGCAATCAATACCTTGTTATAAGGAAATAGCCTTAACTTGTCCTTGTGGCCCTTTTTGTAGAGCTTTGCAAGACCCCAGAATAAATATTGTTTATTTACATCATGGTGGACGTAAACAGGGTGCTCTGTAATAAACTGAGAACAAACAGCCTATATTCATTTGTTTTGCCGTAAGGTTCAGTTGGTAGTCTTTTTATTGCTTCCACTTAAGTAACCTCCAAAAGCAGTACAGGAAGCATTTAACTTGTATTTTTTTAAGTGTTGGTGGCAATTTTGGTGAGTGATATTAAGTCTTTTCAGTTGTTTTTGGTAAATTTTCTGAGTAGTGAAACCCAATAAAATTTCACTGACTGATTTATTCATGGTTCGTGGGATCTTAATTAACTTATGGCCAAAGGAGACCATCAGGAAGCTCAGCCATATCACACAACACTGTTGGGAGACTAACAGTGTTGACCCCATTAAGTAGTGTTGCACATTTGGCAGCCAGACATATGTCCTCCCTTTGTTTCCATGTGAATTGCTTTCTTTCTTCCCAGTCTTTTCTCAGCTCCTCAGATTAATTCATATAGTTGTGCAATATTTTATATGCCCTACTATGACATCTGATGTTAATTTTCATTCAGTCCTCAGCTAATGGGTTCACATCCAGCTCTGCCATTACAGTAACTTGTGGCCACCAAAACAACTCTAACTTCTCTACACGTAATGCACCATACCCTTAACATCTCTCAGATCTTGTTTGCAGCTTTCACTTCTAGACATGGTCACCTTCAGCGCTTGAGTTGAGTGGGAGATGAGTCTTTTTTACATATTACCTTCTAGAAGCTGTTTAATTGATCTTTAGATTTAAATTTATTTTGTGATTACTGTTGACCTTTATTTTACGTACACTTTAGGAGTGTAATTTTTTCTTTCCATTGTTAGTAGGCTTAGCCTGTCTTTCCCGATCTCTTTAAACGTTGTGTACCTCTAATACTATAGTTGGTAAATTTCTTACTCTTTGTACAAATATTTGTGCCTTCATCTTACCATCACTGGTATTTCGCTTTTCTCTTTTTTTCTAGTTTAAAAAAAAAAAAAAAAGTTTAGTTGTGGTATTCTCTTCTTTCTCAGTATGTCCAAATAGGATCATCAGGATTTAAAAAGTGCAAAAAGTGTAATTTTCCTTTTCCTGATACCCATAAGCTGTGTGTGTGTGTACTGCTAGGGCTCGAACATGTGCAACAAAAATTCAGCTTGGGTTTAATCCTTGAGCCCTGGCTGACAGAAAAAAATGATTTTGAAAGACTTGCAGCTAACTTCTTTTTCAGAGGCAATTACTGGGACTCAAAACCCAAAACACAGGACTAGAGACCCTGCAAAAAGGTCTAAATCTTCTGTATACTCAGCCCGTTTCTCCTCCGGCCCTAAATAGAAAAAAGAAAGATTGGATCTGAAATTATAGTCCAACCTTCATCTGATCCAAACTGGTATCTGATTCTGCATATTTGGATCTGAAGCAGTTACCGAGGACCGCTTGTTCTTCTCATCTGGATTTAATCCCATCTAGAGTGCCCTTCCCCTTTCTTGAAGGGTGCTCCAAATCTCCATCCCTAGCATCATCTTGTTCCTCCAGGAGTCTCAGTGAAGCAGATGTGGACAGAATGAGGAGGAAATGCATCATAGTGCAAAATCCGATGGGAGTTGTCTCCTACCTTTATGGGTCAAGAAGCCTGATCATCTACTACTCCTCCTATTATAGCTGTTTCTGTAATTGCTCCTCTTGCTTTAAAGGCCTTGGATCCGAGCCTTTTGGGTCGGTTTGGTTCGGATTTGCTGAAAGCACTTTATTTGCATCAGAATGTTCTGAGTGTACCAACTCTGACATCCTCAGAGCCATACGAGACTCTAAGCCAAAGCATCCCTGTTGGATCCAGGAGGTTGGAGTCAACTGCAAGGTTTTAGGAGCTGTCTCTTCCTCTGAGCCTTGGCACTGGACTGCTCTGTTCAGACTTCATCCTCAGGTGGCTTGTTTTCAGAGCTAGGGGAGGTGACAAGCCAGAACCTTGCTTTCTTGGATCCATTGTCTACCTTTTGTCTAGAGCAGTCTGCTTTAGAGGTTGTGAAGAGTGGTCTTTGCTGCAGCAGGACAGATGGATCCTACTCCCACAAATCCATCTTCCACTTCTCTGATGTCTTTGCTTCTTCAGCTTCAATGTAACCCACAGGAACAGCAAGTTCAAAGCTTCCAGACTACCTAGTAGGGTATTTTATTCTCTCGTCATACTTTATCAGACCATCCACCTGAGGAAGTCCCTAGGAACAGAAAATGTAAAAGGGGCACATACTCTCCAAGAGTCAGTCACGGAGGATGCTGATCTCAGTGAAGGTGAGGTGTCCCCAAAATCACCACCCGATGACATCTCATTTGAAGACTTTCTTCAGATCTTTAAGCAGAAGGGTGGCTGGTCTTCCCAAGACCCTGCTCTGGAGCAGTCCGTATTTCTCGAGTCCTTTGGAGCTAGCCAGTCTACCTCCTGGGTTACTCCACCTGCAGATGAGCTCCTTGATTTGGTCTCTAGGCGGGCATTCAAGAAACTTGATTCGGTTGAGACAATCCTCAAAGGACCCAGACCAGCTTCTGGCTCTCCAGTAGGAAGGGAATTTTAGGATAAGGGGTGCCAGTAGATGCCCTGTTTGTGGCGGCAGCTACAGAAAAGGAACTTGTTGAACAGAGTTCCACTGTCCATAATCCTAAGAGTCTAGGGCAATCGACAGATATTGGGAAGCATATTTATGCTTCAGCTGCTTTTGCACTCAGATCGCTGAACTATCTTGAACATTTTCAGACTTCAGGGAGATTGCATTAAAGAGCTTTCAAAATCTTTCTGGAACTAATATTGCTGATGCTGAATCTTGAATAGCATCTCAATTGGCTATCCTACAAAGCTATATGTGATTAGTCCCTGAGGCTTAACTCATGATGCAGAATGTGCCTTAGGGGCAAATGGGTTCAGCTATTTCCAGCTGGAGATATACCTGGATATGCCCGTTATTTTTGTGAAGCTCCTTTTGACTGCACTTTGGCCCCACAGTGAAGGACACACTCCAGGTGTGAGAAGGATGGAAAGACTCTCTCTGCAGTGGGTGTTCATTTCTCCTCCAGGAATCTATGGGGAGGTTGAAAAATGAAAAATAAAAATATGGTTAAAAAAGTCCCAGGGTCCTTTTCAGAAAACACATGGAGATAAGTTCCCCCCAGAGCCCTGGGGCGGTGGTGGTGGCTGCAGTGGGTGGAGACACCCCTGTGGCAGAGGAAGCCCATAAAGCCAGGGGTCTTGGAGATTTTTTTTCCCGACCGAACCCTTTCAGCGCTTCTGTAAGGAGCCCCGATTATTAACCTCTTGAGGAAGTTTGGGGGGGTCACTTAGCCCTGCACCAGAGAGCTTGGCTAAATAAGACATTTTGGTGTAGAGAATTATTTAGAGATTATATAATTCCCTCTTCCCTACCTACCTCCATTTGTAAGAATTTCCCAATGTTTCACCCAATCAGTGGAAAGTAGCAGCACTAGAAATTCAAGAGCTGCAAAGAGAGTCATCCAAGAGGTCCCAGCCAACCAGTAACTTACTCGAGATTCATTTTAGTGCCAAACAATGAAAACTGGACTGGAGACCAATTTTGGATCTCTGTGTATTGAACAAGTCAGTTTGACCCACAAAGTTCCAGATGGTTATGGTTCAATCCATTCTGCCCTTTCTGGGCAAGGATGATTGGATGTGCTCAATAGACCATCAGGATGCGTGCTATCTCACAAAATTGAACAGACACTCCAGAAGGTACTTATTCTTCTGGCTGGGAGCCAGTCACTATCAGTTCAGAGCACTGCCCTTTGGCCTCACCACAGCCGCCAGGGTATTCAGATGTATGGCAGTAGTAGCAGCTCACTTGAGACTGCAGGGATTGAGAGTATTTCCGTATATAGACAACTGGCTCATTCCCACCCGGACAGAGGCATCGACTGGTTGAAGCACATGATCAGGTGCTACAGTCTTGTTTACATTTTGGAATTACCATAAATTACGTCTCAATTAAAACTGACCCAGACATTAGAATTCATAGGGGCAGTATTCAACACTGTATCTGTCGTATTTTCTCTTCCTGTTTCAAGAGTGTAAATGATAAAGGATGCAGGTCAGGAAAATAATTTGCAGTACCAGAACTTCAGTTCGATTGATTCTGCAAGCCCCTGGGATCAGTGTCAGTGGCAATAATTTTTCTATGGCAAGATTTCTCATGAGAGTTCTACAATGGATGCTGTCAATAAAATAGGCAATGTGTGTCAGCAAGGATGAGAATAACTCAGGTATGCAAAAGATATCTGCTGGTGGATGCAGTCGCAGCAGGTATTACAAGACCGTCCTTTCATCCTCCTCAGCCCAAAGATCTGAAGTAGTTAACTTCATTATCTGAAGTAGTTAACTTCATTTGATCACCCTGTGTGGGAATCTGATCCGACCTGGATCTGAGCCGGCAGCTTTCCAAGCTAGAGATCAGAGCTCGAAGCTCCTCCCCCTTACCCATAATACCCTGCTACCTCCTTCCAATCCCCAGATCACGAGTTTCTCGAGCTCTTGGCGTTTAGGCGATTTGTAAGTAGATTTTTCTCAAACTTAGTTTTTTGGTGTGTGTGTATAGTTTAATTTCTTAGTTTAAACCCCTGAGTTTAACTGTTCCCTCGTAGTTTAAAGCCTAGTAGACCCCCCCCCTCCCTTAGGTGGTTTGTGTGGGCGCGTGTGTTTTCTTGTTTAGAAATCATGGCCGAAGCCCCAAAGGCCATCTTTTCTAAGTGCACGGAGTGTGGCCGTAAGCTTTCCCCAGTGAATGGCCACACTCAGTCCTCTGCCTGGGGATACTGCATTTGACATCGGGCTGCCAAATTTGTGCAGCCTTTAACCCCTGGGCCCTGAGGGACAGGAGGAATAAGCTGATTCTGGCAGGTGTCCTACCTGCGGAGTCAGCTTCTTCCTCCTCTCCCTCAGTGTCTGCAGCCGTGGCTGTGGCTGTTCAACCTGCTGTCCCCTCTCCACTGGCTGGTGCTCAATCTTCCACTTTTTCCCAGGGAGAGAGGGACTCTAAAAAAAGAGAGAGGGAGAAAGAGGGGCACAGAAGCCACAATTGGCGGGCTTATTCAGCCTCCTCGGGCCCCGCCTGCCAAGCTGCTGTCCTCACCCCGGAAGGTCTCCGGGCCTTCCTCCCCTTGGCTCCATTCTCCATGCTTCTCACTGGAGGAGAAGGCCCGACCATCTTCAAGGTAGTTGCGGCGGCCCTCCCGGCCAGCTTCAGTGGCCTCCTCTAGGTCGACCCATATCTTCTCTGATGCAGATATGGACCGGGCAATGCATCGTTTTCTCCAAACCCAACTGCAGATGGGAGTGCTGCTGCCTCCCCCCCACCTCTGGCGGGGGGGGGTGTTCAGCCCCACTTTTTGCCCAGATAGCTCCTTCTCCGATCCACTATCTGGTTTTGGAGCCTTTGGATCCGAGGAGTCTGAGTCAGGGAGTCGGTGCCGATGGTTATACCTACCTCGACGCCGGCCATGCCCTCGAGTTTGTCGGATCCCTTTTTGGATCCGAGCTCTCGGTGCCGAGAGCCGTGCTTCAGATTCGAGGGGGCCAGTGTGTCTTAGGCTCCGTTTCGGTCGGAGCACACTTCCTTCTCGGGTCCAAGCGCTTTGGCTCAGATGCCGATCCCTGCGCCGGATCAGAGTGTGTTAACCATGGAGCCCAGAGAGATTGGTTCACCCCTGGCTTTTGACATGGTGGAGAGGGTCCTCTCGAGGTTCGAGACCCCCTGCTCTTTCTCTGGATTCCACCCCCACTCCCTTGCAGCTGGGCTCGTCTTCCATCATCCAGTCCCGGGGACAGCCTGAGTTGATGCCCCAGCCCGTTCCACTGGCAGAACATGTTTCTGTTGGTGAGCCCTCTTTGGACAGTCCCACTGAGGAGGCTTCTCACAAACATAAGTGTAAGAGGAGGCACTTGGACTCCCCTGAGTCCTTCATGGAGGACATTGATTTGGAGGAAGGGGAAGGTTCCCCCAGGTCACCCCTCGAGGACGTCTCCTTTGGAGACATTATGGAAATGCTTCGCCTAAAGGGGGGGGGGGGTGGTCAGCCCAAAAACCTTCCTTGGACGAGTCTGTGTTCCTGGAGGCGTTCACAGGCCCGTCTACCTCTTGGGTGTCCCTCCGGCCGTCCCCCTGGTTGATCTCATCACTACCAGGGCGTGGAAGGAACCGGGCACTGTAGAGCCAATCCCCAAACAGCCACATAAGATTCTTAGTCCCCCTCTGGATAGGACTGCTTGGAGTAAAGGTTCCCCGGTAGATGCCATGGTGGTGGTGGCAGCCACCAAGAAGGAACTTGCCTAGGATAGCTCCTCGATCCATCCCCCTGATAAGGAGTCTCGGACGATGGATTGTATCGGGAAGCGGATGTTTGCTTCAGCTACCTTTTTCATGAGGGCGCTGAATTATTTGGCCCATGTAATTAGACTTTAGTGGGATCTGGTGAAAGAATACTCTGAGTCTCCCAGAGTCAGTGTCGGCTGAGGACAAACAGACTTTCTCTGCTTGCATGGCCACTCTGAAATCTGTTTTATACACGTCTATGCGGCTACTTTTCCATGCCATGGAGGAGGCCGCTAGAGCCAGTGGGTCCGGCATCGCCTTAAGGCATTACACCTGGCTCCAGCTTTGTGACTTTGCGGAACCTTTCAAGGCGTCGTCCGTGAACGCACCCTTTGGTTCTACCCTGTTTGGGAAGACAGCCCGCGACAGATTGGTTCAGAGCGAGAAAGACAGGAAGATGCTGTCTGCCATCTGAGTCTGCTTCTCAGCTCCTCAAAGGTTCCTTCCAGGAACCAGAGAGGACAAAAGATGTGGTTCCGGAAGTCTCAGCAGTTCTGTTACACTCCGAACCCTTCGTCCTTCAGAGGCAGAGGGGGACAAGGTGGATGCCGGCCCAGAGGCAGAGGGGGGCCGAAATTTTGGGTCGTGGGAACCTTTTTGACCGACCCACGCAGCAGCCCTGAGGGGTTTCCCCAACTGATCCTCTCTGGAGGCAGTCTGGGGGGGCGTTTTTCAAAGCACTTGGCCCAATGGGAGTCCATCACAACAGATCGCCTGGTGCTTCGAATACTATCTAGAGATTACTCAATCCCTTTCATAAACCTGCCTCCTCAGTCGAGGTGCCTCCCCAATGTATCATTCAGTCAGAGGGAGGCTGCAGCTCTAGAGGTAGAAAAGCTGCCAGAAAGAAAAAGCCATCCAGCACGTCCCCCCAGGCCAATCCGGGTTAGGCAATTACTCCAGGTTCTTTTTGTTGCCAAAGAAGACGGGGGACTTAAGGCCGATCCTCTGCCTTTCAACAATGACCTTCTTCATTGGCAAGGAGAAATTCCAGATGGTCACGCTTCAATCCATTCTCCCCCTTCTGCAGGAGTAGGACTGGATGTGCTCCATAGACCTCAAGGATGTGTACTATCACATTCTCATGGGCAGGCGATCCAGGAGGTTCCTTCACTTTCAGCTAGGGGCCAGTCATTACCAGTTCAGGGTCCTACCCTTCGGCCTCACTACAGCCCCCAGGGTGTTCACCAAGGTCATGGCAGTTGTAGCGGCCCAGCCGAGACTTCAGGGAATACAGGTTTTTCCTTACCTAGATGACTGGCTCCTTACCGCCCCCACCAGGCATCCACTCTGCTTAGCCAGGGATTGCTTCCTACTTCTAGCATCCTAATTGGGGATCACCATAAACTTCAAGAAGTTATCCATCAAGTCTTGGAGTTCATAGGGGCCAGAATAGACAAGCTTCAGACCAAGGCCTTCTTGACATCAGACAGACTTTGCAGTTTGACCTTACACGTTTTACCCCTTTTTGAGTCACCTGTCCCGTCAGCTGAGTTAGTCCTGAGAGCTTTAGGGTCCATGGCAGCAATCAGTCTCGCGTCCTTAGCTCATTTGCACATGAGGGTTCTCCAGTGGACTTTGCAGGTTCACTGGTCCATCCTTCACCACCCATTGGACTTACCGATTCCTCTCAGCAGAGTTCGCAGAATTTCCGTCGTGGTGGCTCCAGTCTCGAGAGCTTCAGGAAGGAGGACCGTTTATTATGCCGCAACCCCAAGCCATGGTGACCATGGACGCTTCTCGCCTTGGGTGGCGGGGCATTACGCGGGCAGAGCTGTCCAAGGTACGTGGACTCAGAGACCGTTCTGTATATCGGTGTTCTGGAGATGAGGGTGGTGCTTCAAGCGTTGCAAGCCCTTCATGCCTTTCTCCCTCCAGGGGCTATTGCAGTTCAACATGTCGGTGGTCTGGTACATCAACAAACAGGGGGGACCAGGTGTTACCCTCTTTGCCGAGAGGCCATGAGAGTTTGGGATTGGGAGATATCCACCAACCACTTTGTTAGCAACGCACATTCCGGGTCTGTCCAACATCCTAGTGGACAAACTGAGTCTAACTATCCTCTCTCCTTACGAGTGGTCTCTGAATCTCTTAGTAGCGAAACAGATCTTCCACAAGTGGGGTCAGCCTTGCCGCTATCTCTTCTCGTCTCCTTCCAACGCGAAGTGCAGCGAGTTTTTTTGCTAATTCCCCCTCCGAGGGAAAGTCCCTGAGACGCTCTAGTTCATGCTTGGCCACCTGGTCTTTATGCTTATCCTCCTCTTCCGTTGATGACAAAATTCTTACAGAAAGCTCGTCGGTTGGGGGACAAGATTATCCTCATAGCCCCATTCTGGCCTCATCAAGCCTGGTTCCCGTGCCTACGGTCTCATCTTATAGCTCCTCTCTGGATCTTGGATTCCATCCTGGATGTGATCTCATCTTTTGGGATTGAAACCCCCGAATCTGGTCTCTCAAGCTCTCAGCTTGGTTGATCCAGTTCCATTAGTTGCTAGGACTCTCGGTATATCGTCTGCAGTTAGATCTATCCTGGTAGTGGCGCATAAGCCTTCTACCAGGAAGGTTTACAATAGTAAAGCGGTTTTCCATTTGGGTGTCTTAGAGGAATTTGTACCCTTTCACTGCTCCCATCCCAGCAGTGCTTGATTTTCTATCCCATATTTTTCAACAAGGGGCTAGTGGTTCTACTATAAAGGTTCAAATGGCTGCCATCTCCCATTTTCACATTGGAGACCATCTCAATTCCCTCGCTTCCACCAAGATTTGTAAGACTTTTCTGAAAGGTACGATCTGAAGTAGGAGAATTCATTTGTCAGCAACCTGTGGGTATGGGTCCGATATCGGATCCGAACCGGCATGGTTTATCCAGCTATGGATCTGAGCTCCTAGCTCCTCCCCTCACCCATAATGCCCTGCTCTCCCTACATGACCTCGGATCTAGTTTGCCGCGCATGGTGAAGGCTGGGTCGTCAGAGCTCCAAAAGCTAAGTTTATATGTTCTTATTAAGGGGTTTTAAAACTTTTAAAAATTTTTAGTTGTGTGAAAGTTATAGGTTTCCCTTCTATTTATATCCTTTTTGAGTTAATATAATATAGTTTTTACCCTCCCCTAGCTGGTTCGTAGTTGGTGTGTGTGTTTTTTTTGGGGGCCTTGTGTGAATGCTTTAGTTTATTTTAGTGTTACTATTAAAAAAAAAAAAAAAAAAAAAAAAAAAAAGCGATGTCTGAGGCCCCAAAGGCTGTTTTTTTCAAAGTGCTCCGAGGGTGGCCATAAGCTTTCCCCCGCTGATGGCCACACTCGGTGCGTTTGATGCCTTGGGGTTGAACACCTCACTTCAGGGTGTTCAATCTGTGCAGGGTTCAACACCAGGGCATTGAAGGAGCGGAGGTTGAAGCTGGTCTTGGCGGGACTCTTGCCCCCAGACTCTGCTTCGGCTCCTGCCCCCTTGGTGGTCACTGCTTCGGCAGTCCCTGCCTTGCCTGCTCCCCCTCCTCCACCCGGGATTCAAACTCCCGCCAAAGGGTCGGAGGAGAGGGAAGCCAGGAAAAAGGACCGGAGAGAGAAGCACCACAAGCGGCGGGCAGAGACCTCTGTTTAGGCTCTGCCGGCTAAGCGGGCTTCTCCTCTGGCTCGTGCTTTTCACTGGAGCCTGAGGATGAAGAGACCCAACCTCCTTTGAGGCGGCACTCAAGGCCTACCTCGGTAGCCTCGTCTAGGTCTACTTACAGCCTCTCCGATGCTGATCTGGACCGGATGATGCGAAGGTTCATCCAGGCCCAGATGCAGATGGGAGTGCTCCTGCCTCCCCCCCCCCCCTCTGGGGTGGACTCTACCCCCTTTTTTAAGCCCATTGCTCCTTCGCCGACCCGCTACCTGGGTTCGGAGCGCCCGGAGCCGGGCAGCCTCGGAGCCGCGGGTGGGTCGGCGCCGACAGTACTGGATACTTCGGATCCGACCTCTCGGAGCCTTGGCCCGAGCTTCAGATCCGAGGGACTGTGTGCCTTCGGCGCCGTCCTTGTCTGAGCACACTGGTCCCTCGGATCCGAGGGGCTTTGCGCCGGCTCCGATCCTCTCATCGGATCCGAGAGGGAGCCGACTTTCGGATCCTATTGCCGAGGCTGGCTCCCCCTCTGCTTTTGATGTAGTGGGGAGGGCTCTGTTGAGGGCATCCGGACCCCCGGCCTTTGCTTCAGCTCTGTCCCGCACTGCATCTGCTCTGGGCCAGGCTTCCATCACCCGGCCACTGGGACAGCCCGCTTCACTGCCCCAAGCAGTTCCTGTGGTTCTGGACATTGCTGGTGAGGGCTCCTCGGACAGCCCCCCCCCCCCCCGAGGAGGCACCTCGCAAGCATTCGTGTAAGAGGAGGCACGTAGACTCCCCCGAGTCTTTGACCGAAGACACTGACTTGGAGGAAGGGGAAGGCTCCCCAAGATCACCCCCTGAGGATGTCTCCTTCAGAGACATCATGGAAATGTTACGGATTAGAGGTGGGTGGTCTGCCCCAAAGTCTTCCTCGGACGAGTCAGTGTTCTTGGAGGCATTTGAAGCGGGCCCGTCTACCTCTTGGGTGTCCCCTCCTGCCAACCCCCTGGTGGACCTTATTACCACCAGGGCGTGGAAGGACCAGGGCACCGTGGAGCCAATCCCCATGAGGCCCGACAGGATCCTTTGCCCCCCTGCTGACCGTGCCCACTGGAGCAAGGGACCTCCGATAGATGCCATGTGGTCGGCAGCAGCCACTAAGAGGGAACTCGCCCAGGAGAGTCCCTCAGTCCATCCCCCTAGCAAGGAGTCTCGGATGATGGACCGTTTGGGGAAGCAAATCTTTAGTTCAGCGACCTTCAGTGAGGGCGCTCAACTATTTGGCACACGTCATTAGGATGCAGCGTAATCTTATCAATGAATACGCTGCATCCCCCCCCAGAGTCCATGTCGGAGGAGGACAAACTTATGCACTCCACCCGTATGGCTACTCTTCGTTCTGTGACTAACTCTTCTATGCGGTTACTTTCCCATGCTACCAAGGGAGCCGCTAGAGCTGCGGGAGCAGGCCTAGTCACAAGACGGCAGGCCTGGCTCCGCCACTGCGATTTTGGGGAGCCCTTCAAGGCGTCATTCGCGAATGCCCCCTTTGACTGTTCTGCCCTTTTTGGCAAGACGTTTCACCATACCTTGGTTCAGAGTGAGAAGGATGGGAAGACGCTGTCTGCCGTTGGAGTCCGCTTCTCTGTGCCCCAGAGGTCCTACTCTAGGAACCAAAAGGGCCAGAAGAATGTGGTTCCGGAAGTTGCAGCATTCCCAACCCGCTCCGGACAACCAGTCCTTCCGCGGCAGAGGAGGACAGGGAGGACGCCGACCTGGGGGCAGAGGGGCTCCCAGGAACTTTGTGTCCAGGGAACCTTTCTCTGAACGGCCCACGCAGCAACCCTGAGGGGTTGCCCGACTGCTCCACTCTGGAGGAAGTTGGGGGACGTTTCTCGGAGCACCTAGCGGCATGGGAGTCCATTACATCGGACCGCTGGGTACTTCGGATTATATCCAGAGGTTACAAGATCCCCTTTCTTCATGTCCCAAAGTTAAAAATCCTCCCCGATGTTCCACCCGATCAGAGGGAGGCCGCTTCAGCAGAAATTGGCCATCTGCTGAGAGAGAACCATCCACCCCGTCCCCCCAGACCAGATCGGATCAGGGTTCTACTCCAGGTTCTTTTTAGTGCCAAAAAAGACGGGGGACCTAAGACCCATTCTAGACCTGTCCCTGTTGAACCTGTCAGTTCCCAAAGAGAAGTTCCGGATGGTCACTTTGCAGTCCATCCTCCCCCTTCTAGGGGAGAATCACTGGATGTGCTCTATATACCTCAAGGATGCGCACTACCACATTCGGATGGACAGACGATCCAGGAGGTTTCTTCGCTTCCGGCTGGGACCCAGTCACTACCAGTTCAGGGTCCTTCCCTTTGGTCTCACCACAGCCCCCAGGGTGTTCACCAAAGTGTTAGCAGTGGTTGCGCCCACCTGAGGCTTCAGGGGGTGCAGGTCTTTCCATACCTAGACTGGCTACTCACCACCCCAACAAGGCATCTGCTCTTTGGCAAGAGACTTTTTCCTTCGTCTAGCTCCCAATCTTGGCATCACGGTAAACATAGAGAAGTCCAACCTGGTCCCTACTCAAACAATAAAATTTATAGGAGCCAGGTTAGACACAAGAAATTTAAGAGCCTTTCTCACAACCGACAGGGTTCGGAATCTGCGACTCCAGGTGCGGGCCATCATTCACTCCAGCTCAACACCTGCGGAATTGATCCTGAGGGCGCTAGGGTCTATGGCGGCAGCGATTACTCTTCTGCACGCCCGCTTGAACATGCCGGTGCTTCAATGAACACTTCAGGTGCAATGGTCATTTCTCTCCCTCCCCCTGTATCATCCCATTGCAATCAGCAAGGCTTGCAAGCGGTCTCTAGCTTGTTTTCCATAAGGACAGGGTTTCTCTCAGGACTTAACCCATCTTTTTTTTTTTTTTTTTTACCTAAAGTGGCCTCCGAGGCGAACATCAATCAGTCCATTAATCTCCCAGTTTTTTTCCCTAACTGTCAAAACAAAGGGGAGTACAAACTTCATTTGTTAGATGTTCATATACAGTTACGTTTTTATTTACACAGAACAGCTGCCCTCTGCAAGTCTGATCAGCTCTTTGTTTTCTTTGCAATACCCTTCTTGGGTAAACCAGTGTCGAAGGTGACTCTGGCCAGATGGATTTCTAATTGCATTCTGCTCACATACAAGCTATCTGGCCTGCCAGAGCCTATAGGGGTTCATGCTCATTCTACTTGCTCTATGGCTACATCTGCTGCATTCTGGTCTAGAGTTCCCTTGGATGACATTTGCTCTTCGGCTACTTGGGCATCCTCTCATACCTTTATCTCTCACTATAAATTGGATTTAGTATCTAGAGGAAGGGCGGCTTTTGGTTCTGCAGTGCTCCGGGATATCCTTCCTTGCGGGGCCTCCCATGTTTTTTGGTAGCTGGGGACTCTGTCCCACAGGTTGATGATCAAATGAAGTTAACTACTTCAGATAAAGAAGTTATGTACTCACCATAACGTTCCATCTGAGTAGTTAACTTCATTTGTCAACAACTGACCCTCCCTCCTTCTCCCTAACCTGGTTCTTTGATTACCTGAACCTGAGGATGGTTTTTCAGGTCCTTTGTTAATCTTTAGGTTAGGATTCTTCAGGTTGTTTTGTCGTTGTGAGGTTATATAGGTGGGCAAATGTGATCCGAGGATTGGAAGGAGGTAGCAAGGTATTATGGGTAAGGGGGAGACGCGTGGGGCTCGGATCTCTAGCTTGGAAATCTGCAGGCTCTGATCCAGGTCGGATCCGATACCCACACAGGTTGCTGACAAATGAAGTTACCTACTCGGATGGAACGATGTTAGTGTTGTCCTGCTGCAGTCATCACACTTGGGTTATCCTGCCGTCAGGCAGTCCCACAGTCAGCCTGAGTTCCAAAGTCTTGGTCCGGCGTCTGTTGCTGTCGCTTCTTCCCTGACGTCAGTGCGCCAGGGGTATATGAGGCATCTGACGCCATTTTCTTCAGTCTGTCTTGCCGTGCGGTGCCCGAAGCAGTTCGCAAGTGCCGGTCGGCCGACACCTGAGATTTTAGAATCGAATTTAAGTCTGAAGTCTTCAATAAAGCTAAAGCTAAGTACCCTGTTGGGGAACCTTTTCTTGCCTCACTCTGATGTCAGAAAAAGTTAACAATTACATTTCTTGTGGGAAGCAAATACCTTATAAGGACTTCCTTTCTTATTGTATTCCTTGCCTAGGCCCAGACCACGACGTCGTAAGTTGTCGGTTTTGTGCTAGGTTTAACAAACGAACTATCAAACGCCGTTTTGACTTTGCACGACATTACTTTGGTAGGAAATTTAATTATATCATGCCGTCGGAGCAGCTGACTACCGGCATGCATAAAAAAACGCAAGGATAAGGACAGGCAGCCTGGGAACAAGCCAGACTCTGAGGCCACTGCTGGGCATGTCGCCGGTTCTCTGGTTTTCAGTGAGGCGCCTATGCAGCCCCTGACGACCTCAGAATTGGAACCCCAGACAGCTTCGGATTCTCAAGTGGAGTGTACTAGGCCGTCTTAGCCATCTTAGTTAGGCCCTTCCGACACCGGAGCAGGAGGAGATCCTGGTGCAGTAGAAACACCTTTGGTTGCAGAAGGTTTCTTCAGACCGACTACACATTATATCTTATGTGAAGCTTAAAATTCCATTAAAACCAAAAAAGACTACATCAGTCTCCAGTTCAAGGCCCCATGCCTAAGAAACAGATGCTTAAGATGGCTGCAGATGGCTGCAGATTTGATTACTCTAATCAGGGGTTCCCATCCCCCCTCCAGATAAGACCAAGACAAGAGGAGGATTATGCTTCCTCTGACCAATTTTAAATTTCCTCAAATTCTTCTGAGGAACAGGATTACGCTTTTCCCCGTTATGAAGACTCTGATGCTGAAGACTGTATTCCCTCAGCATCTCCCCCTGAAGACTACTCCTTTGGGGAAACTTTACATAGCATGAGGGAACATTTCCACTGGGAAGGCCAGGACTACACTGATTCTAAGAAAAGGCTCCGAGAGTTCCTTTTACTACCCCAGCACAGACCACTTGCTATCCCTCCAGTTTTAGACAATGTGGATGATGATTACTTGGAGTGTAGTCTAAATCCAGACACTCTACCTCCTGCTCCAGCCAAACCAGACAGATACTACAGAGTACCTGACTCGCACAAATTCCTTTATAAAAGCCCTGTGGCTGACCCAGAAACAATTTCCCAGGGTCCCAAAGGGGCTAAAGCTTCTATGGCTAAAAATCCTGTGCCCTCTGAAAGGGATTCCAGAGCCTTAGATAGATGGGGAAAGAAGATATACACCTCGGCTACTCTGGCTAGGAGAGCATTAAATTGTCAGTTTCACATGCTGAAATATCAGCAATTCCTAATGTCTCAATTAAAACAAAAAATGAGCGCTCATTCTGAACAGTCTGAATTCAAGGAAATACAGGATCTGTTGCATGCAGTTGAACAGGTGGGCAAACATGCTTTACAATGTGGATTTGATTCATTGGAAGCTTCCTGTAGAGCAGCTGTTACTGGGTCTGTCATATGTAGACATGCTTGGTTAAAAGAACAAACACATCCTGACTATGTTAAAGCAAAATTACTGGATGCAACTTTGCAGCAGGATGTATTATTTGGTGTACAAAAGGAAGAGGTTTTAAAGAAAATTGAGGATAAGGCAAAGTCTATGCAGACGGTCAAGGATTTTTTTTTACAAGTACAACCCCTTTGTTTCAGCAGAAATTGGCCAACAAAAAAGTGGTCCTTTCCAGCTTCTGACAGATCGCAGAGGGGCAAATAGACACCCAAGGGGCAGAGGTCAGTCACAAGGCCCTTAAAACTTCGCCAATGGGGTACTGCTACCCAGAAAGGAGGAGAAGACAGGCCCCAAGGTGGCAGAAGACGAACACAATGACTCAACCCTCAAACTACCAAACAAATCTCTCTTGGCAGCTCCCTTGGGAGGAAAATTAGCACTTTTTGCAGACAAGTGGCACATCATCACAAAAGACAAATGGGTCCTAAACATGGTCTCACAAGGATACAGATTCCACTTTCATACCTTGCCAAGGATAAAAGGAATGCCAAACCTGCCACCAAATCAATGGGCAGAGGCACAAAAACAAATTAGAGCTCTCATGGACATGAGAGCCATTCAACAGGTACCTACACAGGAGCAAGGACAAGGATTTTACTCGACTCTTTCTAATCCCAAGAAAGGACAAAGCATGGAGACCTATTCTGGATCTTTCAGTTCTGAACACCTATCTGCAAGTACCAAAATTCAAGATGCTAACACTACAGCAGCTTCTTCCCATGCTGGGAAAGAATGCTTGGCTAGTAACGTTGAACCTCAAGGAGGCATACCTGCATGTCCCTATCGGACAAAATTGCAGAAGATACCTCCGCTTCATTGCAGGTTCAATCCATTATCAATTCTTTGCACTGCCCTTTGGCTTGTCTACTGCGCCCAGGGTCTTCACAAGATGCCTGGCACCAGTAATCGCATACTGCAGACAGAGGAATTCAAATATACCCATACCTGGACGACTGCCTTATTCATGCAGAAAGCAAGGACATTCTTTTAAAGCATCTGGCATTTGTCAAACACCTTCCAAGTTGCCTAGGGTACACAGTAAACAAAAAGAAATCAAAACTAGTGTCCCTTCAAAACATAATATTCCTGGGTGCCAGCTTGAATACAACGGCCCAGATGGCTTATCTTACGCCAGACAAGCAACAGCAGCTGACTCCATACTTCAAAATAATGGCAACAAAGACCCAACTCCCTGCAAGAAAAATTCTGCAGGCCTTGGGATTTATGGCATCTTGCATACTACTAATACCATTTGCAAAACTGCATATGAGGAAATTACAATGGTACCCGAAAAGCATATGGACTCGCCACAGCTTGGAAACAATAACACTCATTCCCTGCCTTCAACAAGAGTTTCTATGGTGGATACAGGCATGTCACCTCAACAAGGGTCAGCCTTTCACCGTACCCACAGCCAGGCAAACTGACAAACAGATGCATCGGACTATGCCTGGGGAGCACACATGACTGGACAGTGCATTCATGGCAAATGGACTACAGATCAAAGGCATCTGCATATCCATCAAAAAGAAATGCTAGCAGTACAGAATGCCCTAACAGCTTTCAAGGACCTCTTACATCCAGGGAAACTAATAGACTGACAATACCACAGTAATGTGGTACATAAACAAGCAAGGGGGGCACACATTGCTACCCTCTATGCAGGCAAGCAATGACCTTGTGGAACACAGCACTGTCTTACCAAGTTCAACTGCAAGCAAAATTCCTGCCAGGAAAGAAAAACACATTGGCAGACTACCTAAGCAGAAACCTCATGGATCCCCACGAGTGGAAACTAGATCCACAAGTATTTGCAATGATGACGCAAAGATGGGGGCACCCAGACATAGATCTGTTTGCCAACCCCCAAAACTACCAACTTCAAAAAATTTTGCACAAGGACATTCCACCCACAAGCATGGAAAGTGGACGCCCTCATTCAGTTGGAAAACATCAACAGTGTATGCCTTTCCTCCACTGCCTCTTCTGGCAAAGGTACTGCTGAAAGTCAGATTAGAGAGGCCACAAATTATGCTCATTGCACCAGAGTGGCCACACCAGCACTGGTATCCAATTCTAAGGAACATGGCCCACAACCCACCTTGGATTTTACCTCAAATTCCTCACCTGCTCACCCAGCAAGACAATCAGATTTTACACAGCCAGCTCAAGACTTTAAACTTGGCTGCATGGCAAATTACTTAAACAACCAGCCAACACCTCTATCCAAAGCTGTTATGGATGTCATTCTGGAGGCCAGGAGGCCCAACACCATAAAAACCTATTCAGACAAATGGAAAAGATTTTGTGCCTTGAACCAGGCTAAAGGCCAAAATCCCCTTGATGCAAACATTCCTTAGATTCTACAATATTTAACTGAGGTATTGCACAAAGGACTTTCCTTTTCATGTATTAAGATCCACGCCTCCGCAATTTCAGCTCATTACAACACGGATCCTCCTTTATTTTCAAATCCACTCGTAAGACAGTACCTCAGAGGGGCTAAGAACATAAGACCGCCCAGGAGAGCACCAACACCTACTTGGGATCTCAACTTTGTTCTGGAAAAGCTTACACTGCCACCCTTTGAACCAGCTTTTCAGCCGATTTAAAATTTCTTTCATGGAAAACTGCCCTGCTACTAGCAAAAACTTCAGCTAGAAGAGTCTGAGCTACAGGCACTAATGGCAGTGGAGCCTTTCCTCATTTTTCATGAAGACAGTTTCTCTACGAACTAACCCTTCCTTTATGCCAAAGGTGGTATCCAGTGTGTCCCTAAACCAAATCATTCATTTGCCCACCTTTTTCCCACATCCCCAGAACAAAGGAGAAAGACTCCTGCCCTCTTTGGGCATTCACAGGCAATTATGTTACTACTTGGATAAAACTAAGGCTTTCAGAAAATCTGACCAGCTCTTTGTAGCCTATGCTACAGGATTACAAGGAAAAGCTGTCTCAAAACAGACCATTTCAAAATGGATAGGACATTGCATACGTTTCTGCTACAGGCATCCTGGGAAACCAGTACCTGCTAACATTGGGTCCCACTCCACCAGGGCTACAGCTACATCAGCAGCCTTTCTCAGGGGGGTGCCAACCAAGGATATTCTGGATGCTGCAACTTGGAGTTCAGTGCACACCTTCACCAAACACCATCACTTAACTCTATATTCTAAGACTAGAGCTGGTTTTGCTACTGCAGTTTTGCAGGGCCTACTAGCTTCTTCTAACCCTGTTTAGCTTCACCACCCATCCTTAGCTTTGGGATTCAACCCAAGTGTGATGACTGCAGCAGGGTAACACGATGAACATAGTACAGTTTTGTACCTACCATAAATGTAGATGTTAGTGTTCACCCAGCTGCAGTCCAGGTTACCCTCCCTCCATCCCTTCTGAACTAGCTGGACTTATTTATACCATTCTATCCTATACAACCTCTGTGGTGTATTTGCTTGTGCCTGAAGGTATTTTTATTTTTATATGTACATTTTTATATAGCAATATATATATATATTGCCTATCTTTTGGGGGCAGCTGACATCTGGGGCAAGAAAAACTGAAGAAAATGGCATTGGATGCCTCGTATACCCCTGGCACACTGACGTCATCGAAGAAGCGACAGCAACCGACGCCGGACCAAGACTTTGGAACTTGGGCCGACTGCGGGACCACCTGACGGCAGGATAACCCAAATGTGATGACTGCAGCAGGGTGAACACACTAACGTCTACCTTTGTTGTGTACAAAACTGTACTTTATGGTGAGTGCATAGCTTCTTTTTATCTGCAACCTGTGGGTATTTGGATCCGTATCGGATCCTAGTCGGCAACTTTTTTTCCTAGCATCTGCCCCAAGCTCTGAGCTCCTCCCCTACCCGTAATGCACTGTCATCTCCTACCTTTCCTCAGATCTCGTTTGCCACACCAGTAGTGTGCATCATGGTCTCCTTCGCTCTGAGCTCAGGGATAATAAGTTTTATTAATAGTTAGTCTCTTTGTGCGTCTTAGTTGATTATTTCCCTTCTTCCCCCTTTAGTATATCGCTTGTTCATCGCTTCGTCAAAACAAGTTTTTGTTAAACTCTGTAGAGTAGTTAGGCCTGCCCTTCCCCTACCTGTGTTTGTGTGTGGTGTTTTTTTAGTAGGTCGTGTTTTTTTGTTGGCGCTGAATCATGGCTGATCAGCCAAAATCTGTGTTCAAGAAGTGCACAGTGTGTGGCCATTGGCTCTCCCTTAGCTGATGGTCACACTCTGTGTGTTATTTGCTTGGGAGTAGCACATTTGTCTGCACAATGTGCTATCTGCATCGGGTTAAATCCTAGACCCCTCAGGGATTGGAAGGCCATATTAGTAGCTGAAAGTCTTCTCCACGCATCCATGCTGGAATCTGCCATGGCCTTTGTACCTAGTACTCAACCTCCCACCCAGACAGGGACTCAAACTCCCTCTTCTTCTGGTGCTGGGTCAAGTAAAGAAAAGTCTACAGTCAGCGTGGCTGACAAGGAAAAGGACAGAGAAAGGCACAAAGAGGATAGGGACAAGAGAAAGGACAGACCTAGCAAGAGATCCCCGGACAGGGATATTTTCTTTAGTCCCCCTTTTATGTCCATGAGGCCAATTTCTCCACGGCTCTGGTCTCCTTGTTTCTCACTGGAGCCGTTGGAAGCTTTGGATCCGAGGCCTTCCTCCCCTTCGTTGTACAGACCAGCCAGATCCGAGTTGGTGGCCTCTTAGCGATCGGCTCTGAGCTCATCATATTTGGACATGGACAGGATGATGCGGAGATTCATTTGTACCTAAGTACAGATGGGAGTCTTGCTATGCCCCTCTCCCTCGGGAGGTGGGACCTTCATGCCCTTTTTCTGCCCCATCTCTCTTTTCCCAATCCGTGCTTCGGATTTGGGGCTCTTGGATCCGAGATTTTTTGGAGCTGGTAGCTCTGTGCTGACTGCCCCAACCTAGACTCTGGCTGTTACCTTGAGTTCCTCTGAACCGACTAGTTTGGATCCAAGTAACTCTCGGAGCTGCGGACAGGGAATTGGGCCCAAGGAAATGGATTCTTCAGCTCTGCCCTTTCCAGATTTGACCCATTTCTTCAGACCTCAAGCTACCCTTGCTTTGGGTCCGGTTCCTGCTTCGGATCTGGGGAGGGTGTCTTCCTTGCTGGGTGCCAAGGAGGTCTGCTCTCCTTCGGCCTTTGAAGTGGTGAAGAGGGTTCTCTTCCCAGGGATTGAGACCTCAGCCCATCCCCTCGGATTCCACCCAGACACCCCTGGATTTGGCAACTACTCCCTTCATCCTATTTCAGGGACAGGTTTTGCCAGGGGATCCTTAGGATGTCCTTCAAGAATGCAACTGCAGTCATAACATATGGGTTGTCCTGCCTCAGGCAGCCCTCGGTCGGCCGGACTCCAAAGTCTGGGTCCGATGTCGGCTGATGTCACATTTCTCTCCGTCAGAGCGGCTGGAATATATAAGCATCAGCCAACGCCATTTTCTTCAGTCTTTTTTGCCGTGCGGTGCCCGAAGCAGAAGCAGTTCGCAAGTGCCGGTCGGTCAGCTCCTGTATTCTTCGAATCCGAAGTCATCAAAAAAGCTAAGTACCCCGTTGGGGACCTTTTCTTGCCTCAGCCGATGTCAGAAATTACTAAAAAAGTTAACAATTGTCTGTCTTGTGGTAAACAAATACCTCAAGGATTTCCACTCTTACTGTCTTCCTTGCCTTGGCCCAGACCACAACGTCTCAGCCTGCGTCGCCTGTGCTCGCTTCAATAAGCGCACTCTCAGGCGCCGGGCTGAGTACGCTGAAGACTTTTTCGGCGATAAATTTGCTTATACAACGCCGTCGGAACTTCCGATATCGCAGACTCCTAAGAAACGAAAAGACCGGGACCGACATTCTCGGCCCACGTCTTCCACCGACGCCACGCCAAAACCTACCACGAGTGCTCCGGTTGCCCCTGAGACTGTTATTTCACCGCTCCGAACCGATGACACCGCATTACCGATACCGGAGGCCACACCGACGCCAGTTATAGATTTTCCTCCGGATACTGAAACCAAGGAAATGCCCGAGACCATTGCTGTAGATAAGGTCACTCCTGCACGTGGAGCTGCTAGGCCTCCTGTGGCCATGTCTATTAAGGCCTACACACGTGCTAAGGCAGCCAGCAAGACCAAGCACCTTACTGCTAAAGCCTTACCTCAGCCTACTCCTGAAACACAAATCATGACTATGGCCGCAGACTTAATTTCCATGATTAGAGGTTCACAGGCCCATCCTGAGAGGATCCCAGCCTCCTTCTGATAAGAGGCCCCGGGTTGAACCCTCTGACCCTATCTCTTCAGATGAAGATTCTGAGGACTCTGTTCACTCCGATGGCCAGGAAGAGCTCTTCCAGACCTATGAGGACTCTGATGCAGAGGATTCCATTCTCTCGGCCTCCCCTCCTGAGGACATTTCTTTTGGGGAAGTTCTGCATACCATGAGGGAACATTTTAAGTGGCAAGGCCAGGAATATTCTGATTCCAGAAAGCGCCTTCGAACCTTCTTTAAAAAGCCCCAACACAGCCCACTGGCTATACCTCCTGTGCTTGATGTTTTGGATGACCTATACTCTGACTCGTGTTACCCCGGATACTTTTCCTCCTGCTCCAGCCAAGCCAGACAGATATTATAGGGTCCCAGAAACACATTCTCATTTCTTCAGGGCCCATGCTGTTGATTTAGAAACTATTTCTCAGGGACCTAAAGGGGTTTCAGCATCCACCTCCAAAAATCCTTTGCCTTCCAACAGGGAGGCTAGGTCATTAGAGAGATGGGGGGAAAAAGGTCTACACCTTCACTACTTCATCTATGAGAGCTCTGAATTGCCTCTTTCATATGTTTCAATATCAGGATTACCTGTTAGATGATTTACAGAAAACATTGGCCTCTCCTGAACCTTTAGACAGGAAGTCTTTGCAGGAAGCTGTACATAATTCTCAGCAAGTCAGCAATCACTTTCTGCAGTGTGGATATGATGCATTGGAAGCTTCATGTAGGGCAGCTATGACGGGGGCGGTCATTCGTAGGCATGCATGGTTAAGAACAACCTCTACCAGATCATGTTAAGGCAAAACTTCTTGATGCACCCTTGGAAAAGAACAAGCTTTTTGGTGCTAATGCTAAAGATGTGTTAAAATCTATCGAGGAAAAAGCAAAATCAGTTCAGATGGTCAAAGATTTCCTCCAGGTTCAGCCACCCAGATTCAGCAGGAATTGGCCTTCTAAAAACTGGTTCTTTCCTAATCCTGAAAGATTTCAAAGAGGTAATAACAGGCGTGGTCGAGGAAGAGGACAATACAGAGGTTCTTACAGGGGACGACAATGGCAACCAGCAAACCAAAGAAGTGACACGGGTCTCCCCTGCCCCACAGGGACAATCTCAATGACTTTCCTCTACTTCCGCTGACCAAGGAGCAAATAGAAGCTCCCTTGGGTGGAAAATTATCTCTGTTTTCAGAAAATTGGCACAGATTGACAAAGGACAAATGGATTTTGGACATTATAGACCAAGGTTACAGGTTCCACTTTCATACCTTACCAAGAAAACAAGGCATGCCAAACCTACCACAAAACCAGAGGGCAGAGGCTATCAAGCAAATTTCTCTGCTTGCTCAGATCAAAGCAATAGAAAGAGTTCCACAACAAGAACAAGGTCAGGGGTTTTACTCAATGTTCCTTGTTCCAAGAAAAGAAACTCAATGGAGACCAATACTGGATTTGTCCGCATTAAACACTTTTGTCATAGTACCAAAGTTCAAAATGCTGACTCTGCAGCAACTCCTTCCCATGCTGGGCTAGGGGTCTTGGCTGATTACTCTGGACCTCAAGGAGGCATACCTGCATGTCCCTATCAGACACAGCTGCAGAAGATACCTCAGATTTCTTGCAGGGCCAGAGCATTATCAATTCTCAGCATTGCCATTTGGCTTATCTACTGCACCCAGAGTATTCACAAAATGCCTGGCTTCAGTAATTGCTCATTGCAGGCTCCAGGGGATCCAAATTTACCGGTACCTGGACGACTGCCTCATACAAGCGGACGACAAATCGATTTTGACAAAAAACTTGAACTGTCATACAATTGCTACAGGCTCTGGGATACACAGTCAACTTCCAAAAGTCAAGACTTCAGCCATCCCAGCAAATAACCTTGTTAGGAGCCAATCTAGACACAGCCTCTCAAATGGCTTACCTGACAGAAGACAAGCAAGAGAAGTTAACTCATTATTTCAAAGGTTTGGCAAAACTCACCCAGATGACTGCAAGGAGATTCCTACAGGCCCTGGGTTACATGGCATCCTGCATTCTTCTGGTTCCATTAGCAAGACTACACATGAGAAAGCTTCAATGGTACCTAAAAAGCCTATGGTCTCAGCACAGCAACAACCTAGAGACAACCATACCGCTCATTCCATGCCTACAAAAGGAATTCCTATGGTGGGCTTCGGAAAGCCAGGCAAACACAGGTATGTCATTAAAAAAACCTCATAACACAGACCATGACCACAGACGCCTCAGACCTTGGATGGGGGGCGCACATGGTGGGCAGATGTATACAAGGACAATGGTCTCCAAAGGAAACACATCTGCATATAAACCAAAAGGAAATGCTGGCAGTAATGCATGCCATCGAGGCCTTTCGGCAACAACTTTCAGCAAGGCCATCTACTGATATGGACAGACAACACCACTGTGATGTGGTACATAAACAAGCAAGGGGGCACCCATTCTTACCCCCTTTGCAGACTGACGATGAATCTTTGGGAAAAATCACTGAGCCTAAACATACAGTTGCAATCCCAGTTTGTTCCAGGCAAAGACAATGTGCTGGCGGACAGCCTAAGCAGGAATTTCATAGATCCACACGAGTGGAGGTTACATACGAAAATCTTCACACAACTCACCTCGACATGGGGCAGGCCAGAAGTAGACCTATTTGCCTCCCACCTCAACCATCATCTACAAAAATTCTGTTCAAGGACATATCATCCACAAGCTTGGAAAATAGATGCTCTTTCATTCAACTGGAACTTCCTAAAAATCAATGCATTCCCACCTCTGCCACTGATGACCACAGTATTACTAAAGATCAAAGCAGAGAGGCCCAAGGGGATCCTAATAGCTCCAGACTGGCCAAGACAACACTGGTATCCACTACTACGGAGCATATGTCACAAGAAAAAGTGGGCCCTTCCCCAATGGCCCCTACTTTTGACTCAACACAACTTCAAAACAGTGCATCCAAACCTTCAGACGCTGCAGCTAACAGCCTGGGAGATCCCATGAATAACCTCAATCTATCTCTCTCCAAGGAAATTCAGCGGATATTAACAGAAGCTCGAAGACCATCCACCAGAAAGGTTTACTTAGCAAAATGGAAGAGATTCAGCATTTGGAATACCAGCAAGGGACATGATGCATCATTATTGAACATCCCACTCATCCTGGAATATTTGGCAGATATGCTACACAATAGACTCTCATATTCTTCCATAAAGATACATGCTTCAGCTATTTCAGCTAGATATAACACTGATCCGCCTGTGTTTTCACATCCTTTAAGGCAATTCCTCAGGGGAATCTAACATTAAGCCACCAAGAAAGGCCCCAGTGCCAGCTTGGGACGTCAATTTTGTCCTAGAAAAACTGACTCTACCTCCCTTTGAGCCGGCAGCTTCAGTGGACTTACAATTTCTCTCATGGAAGACAGCTTTCCTGTTGGAAATTACCTCCGCAAGAAGGGTTTCGGAACTACAGGCCCTAATGGCAATACCACCGTTCATAATCTTTCACAGAGACAGGGTCTCCTTAAGAACCAATCCTACTTTTATGCCAAAGGTGGTATCTAGGGTCTCTTTAAATCAAGCTATTCACCTGCCTACTTGCTTCCCCAATCCTGAGAGCAAAGGGGAAAGACTGTTTCATACCTTGGACATTCACAGACAACTTCGCTACTACCTGGATAGAACCAAGACCAGTAGGAAGTCTGATCAGCTTTTTGTAGCTTACGCCCCTGGAGTACAAGGAAAAGCAATTTCCAAACAGACTATTTCAAAATGGATTGGACATTGCATCAGATTTTTATTCCTTCCATGGGAAGATTGTTCCAGCCAATGTCAGACCACACTCCTCCAGAGCTACAGCCACCTCTACAGCATTCTTAAGAGGGGTGCCTACAAAAGACATTCTAGAAGCTGCTACATGGAGCTCCGTGCATACATTCTCCAAACACTACAACCTCCCTTTATACTCCAGATCCAGAGCAGGCTTTGCTTCGGCAATCCTGCAGGGTTTGATTGCCACACCATCTCTTTCCTAGAGCATTCCTCCTCCCCCAGCTAAGCTATGGTACTCAACGCATATGTTATGACTGCAGTTGCATTCTTGAAGGACATAGTACAGTTTTCTACCTACCATAAATGTAGATGTCCGATAGATATGCAACTGCAGTCGGATTTTCCCTCCCTCCATACCCCTCTATGCCTTGGGTCCACTCCTATCCCAGTTTCCCTTAGCTGGGGATATCTGTTATGGGGTATCTGTTTATTGCTTACTTATTTGTCTGGAATCCTGTTTTTGTCTTCCAATTTGATTACAGCCTTCCTTGGAGGGCACCTGGCATGTGGGGCAAGAAACAAGGAAGAAAATGGCGTTGGCTGATGCTTATGTACTCCAGCCGCTCTGACGGAGAGAAATGCGACATCAGCCAATGTCGGACCCAGACTTTGGAATCCGGCCGACCGAGGGCTGCCTGAGGCAGGACAACCCATATGTTATGACTGCAGTTGCATATCTATCGGACATCTACATTTATGGTAGGTACAAAACTGTACTTTATTTTCCCTGAGGAAACCCCTGCGACTCATGAATCATCTTCTGAGAGTCCCACTGAAGAGGGTCACCGTAAGCACATGTGCAAAAGGAGGCACTTTGATTCCCCCGACTTACTACGGACACTGACTTAGATGGAGAAGGTTCCCCCAGGTCACCTCCCGAAGACGTCTCCTTCCGAGAAATCATGGAGATGCGCAGCCAGAGGGGAGGTTGATCAGCCCCAAAACCTTCTGGGAATGGGTCGGTGTTCCGGAGGCCTTTGGCATTGGCCCATCTACTTCCTGGGTGTCCCCGCCAGCAGACCCCTTGGTGGACCTTATTACCATGCGGGCATGGAAGGAGCCTGACACCGTAGAGCCCATCGCCAAACGTCCTGACAAAATTTTATCTCCCCCTTCCGACAGACAACCTTGGTCAGAAGGAGCCCCAGTTGACACTGTTGGTCGCAGCAGCCACCAAGAAGGAACAAGCACAGGAGAGTTCCTCAGTCCACCCTTCAGACAAGGAGTCCAGGTTGGTGGATAGGTTTGGGAAGCATGTCTTTCCTAAAGCGACCTTTTCAATCCTTGCGCTTAAGTATTTGGCACATGTGATCCGGCTTCAGCAAGACCTTGCATCGAAATTCACTGAGTCGCTCCCAGAGTCTTTATCGCCTCAGGACAAAAAGTTGTTCTCTGCGAAAATGAGTTGCCCCCAGAGCCTTTATCGCCGCAGGACAAACAGTTCTCTGCGAAAATGTCTACTCTGAAGTCAGTCTCAAACATGTCTATGCGGCTCCTTTCCTATGCCACGGAAGGAGCAGCTAGGGCGGATGGGACGGGCATAGCTATGAGGTGTCATGCCTGGCTCAGGTTGTCAGTTCGCCGGACCCTTTCAAGGTGTCGTTAACGCTCCCTATGACTGTTCTTCCCTTTTTGGGAAGACTGTACGTGACACACTTGCCCACAGCGAAAAGGACAGGAAGACTGTCTGCTGTCGGGATCTGCTTTTCTAACCCTCAGCGGTCCTTCTCTAGGAATCAGAGGGCAAAAGAAAATATGGTTCCGTAAATCTGTTTTACTGGGATTCTCAGGACAGCTATTCCCTCAGAAGCAGAGGGGGACAGGATCGACGCCGTCCCAGAGGTAGAGGGGGTCCCAGGAATTTTGGGTCTAGGGAACCCTTTTCTGATAGACCCGATCAGCAGCCCTGAGGGTTGGCCTGGCTGTCCTACTCTGCAGGCAGTCGGAGGAAGATTGTCAATGCACCCAGTGGCATGGGAGTCCATTACGACAGATCACTGGGTGTTGCAGATTATATCCAGAGGTTACACTCTCATTAGTTGCCCCTCCAAATATTCCAAAACACCTCCCTGATGTTCCACCCACCCACAGAGAAGCTGCAGCTCTAGACGTTTCAAAGCTGCTTCTCAAATGAGCAATCGAACAGGTTCCCCCCGACCATTCCGGATCAGGCATCTACTCAAGGTTCTATTTAGTGCCAAAAAAGACGGGGGACCTCAGGCCCATTCTAGACCTGTCAACGTTGAACCTGTCTGTACCCAAACAGAAATTCCGGGTGGTCACCCTACAGTCCATTCTACCTTATCTCCGAGAGTGCGACTGGATGTGGTTGTTAAACCTCCAGGATGCTTACTACCACATTAAGATCCACAGAAACACCAAGAGGTTTCTGCGCTTCTGGCTGGGAGCCAGTCATTTTCAATTCAGAGCCCTAGCCTTCGGTCTCAAAAACAGCACCAAGAGTGTTCACCAAGGTAATGGCAGTTGTAGCGGCTCACCTGAGGCTTCAGGGTATTCAGGTATTTCCTTACCTGGACGACTGGCTCTTCGCTGCGCCCAACAAGCGTCAGCTCTGTCTGGCCCGAGACTACTTCATTCGGTTGGCAGATCTATTCGGAATTAGTCAGTGTTCAGAAATCCCAATTGCAACCTGTACAAGTTTTAGACTTCATTGGGGCACGGCTGGACACCTTGCAGATTTATGTATTCTGAACTCCAGACAGGATCTTACACCTCAGGTGCCACATAGCTCAGATAGCTAACTTAAAGTCTCCAAAGACGAGCAAGGTTCTCCGGGCACTGGGCTCCATGGCTGCCTCCATATCGATTCTCCCTTGTTGCGCGCCTTCATATGCGGGTTCTTCAGGGGACTCTGGCTGTTTAATGGTCTTGGTTAGACCTGCCCATGGCGTTTCCCATCAGGAACGTCTGCAGGACATCCCTTCTTTGGTTAAATTCACCGGAGATATTAGGACGCCCCTTTGTGTTACCTCCAGTCCAAGCCACAGTGACCACGGATGCCTCCCAACTCTGGGGAGGGTGGGGGGTGGGGGGGACTGTTCGGGAAGGACAGTCCAAGGCCCGTGATCCCAGTCGGAGACCAAGTTGCACATAAATGTTCTAGAGATGAGGGCAGTGCTTTTAGCGTTAAAGCCTTTCACACTGTCCTTCCTCTCGGATTGATTGCAGTTCAGTCAGCATGCTGGTTGTCTGGTATATCAACAAGCACGGGGGAACCAGATCCTACCCCTATGTTGTGAGGCCACGAGTGTGGGAATGGGCGATCTCCACTGGTCGGTTTCTGATAGCAATGCACATCCCAGGGCATTCCAACATTTTAGCGGACGGATTGAGTCGGGCTATCCTGATGCCGTATGAGTGGTCTCTGAAAACGGTCAGTAGCGGAGGAGATCTTCCTTGCATGAGGTCAGCCTTGCTGCGATCTCTTTGCATCTCCTTCCAACGCAAAGTGCAGCGAGTTCTTCTCTCTGATTCCCTCACCAGAGGAAGCCCCCAGAGACACTGTAGTCCATGCTTGCCCCCCCCCTCCCCCGGGGCTTCTGTATGCTTACCCACCATTGCCACTCATTCAGAAGTTTCTTCAGAAAGCTCGCAGACTGCGGTGCAAAGTTATCCTCATTGTCCCATTCTGGCCTCGTCAGGTTTGATTCCCATTCCTTTGGTCTCATCTTTTAGCACCTCTGTGGGTTCTGGATGCCTGCCCGAATCTAATCTCCAAGCCTTCGGGTGCCCGTCGGCCTAACCTGGGCAGCCTCAAGCTCACAGCTTGGTTGTTCCAGTTCAGTTGATTGCCAGGACTCCCGGTCTTTCATCCCTAGTAAAAATCTATTCTGGTGGCTTCTCTTAAAGATTCCTTTAGGAAACTTTTATCCTAGTAAATGGAAGCGTTTTTCCATTTGGGCCTCTGAGAAACCTAGATCCCTTTGCAGCCCTGGTTCAAGCAGTGTTTGATTTCTTGTCCGGCATTTTTCAGCAAGGAGCTTGCTCCTCCACAGTGAAAGTACAATGGGCAGCCATTTCTAGTTTTCATGTTGGTGAAGACAACATTGCCTTAGCCTCCTCTAGGCTGCTTAAGGCCTTTCTTAAAGGCATCTTTCTGTTGCGTCCTCCTATCAAGGATTCAGTGCCCCCTTGGGGACCTTAACTTTGTTCTACAGGCATTAGTGGCTCCTCCATTCGAACCTGCAGCCTTGGTGGATTTTAACATTTTTATCCTGGAAGACCGCTTTCCTAGTCGCCATTACATCTGCTAGGAGAGGTTCTGAGCTTCAAGCTCTTGTCTGCCGTGCCTCCTTATTTGGTCTTCATAAGTATAGGGTCTCTCCGTACAAAACCTTCCTTCTTACCCAAAGTGGCACCTGAAGCAAACATAAACCAGTCCATTAATCTGCCCGTTTTTTTTCCGAACTTCCAAAATAAAGGTGAGTACAAACTTCATGTGTTAGATGTTCATAGATAATTTCGCTTCTATCTTCACAGAACAAAATCATTCCGCAAGACTGACGAGTTCAACTTTTCCAAAGCCTTTTTTGAAAAGGCTATTTCTAAGGTTTCTTTTGCCAGATGGATCACTCTCTGCATTTTGCATACCTATAAGGAAAAAGGTTCATCTCCTCTTGGTACTGTTAAAGCTCACTCTGCCAGGTCCATGGTGACTTCTGCCTTTTGGTCTAGGGTTCCTTTGGACGACATTTGTGCATCAGCAGCCTGGGCCAATTCACATACCTTCATTTCCCATTACAAATTAGATCGGATTTCTAGGGGTAGAGCATCCTTTGCCTCTGCGGTGCTCAGGAATATCCTTCCATAGGGACCTCCCAGGATTGGAGTAGCTGGGCACTCTGTCCCACATGTTGCAGATAAAATTAAGTTAACTACTTCAGATAAAGAAGTTATGTACTCACCATAATGTTCCATCCGAGTAGTTAAACTTCATTTTTCTGCAACCTTCCCTCCCTCCGTCCCCCGGACCTTGTCCTGTCTATACAGGTTTGGTTCATTTGGCTGAGTTGCTTATGTATTTAGTTGCAGCAAACTCGATCTGAGGGAAGGTAGGAGATGGTAGTGCATTATGGGTAGGGGGAGGAGCTTGGACCTTGGAGTAGTTGCTAGAAAAAAAGTTGCCGGCTCTGATCTGAATACCCACAGGTTGCAGAAAAATGACATAACTACTCAGATGGAATATTATGGTGAGCACATAACTTCTTTTTATAGTGATCACAGATGCTTCCCAGATTGGGTGGGAGTGGGGGGCATTTCCTTGAGAAAACATTTCAAGGACCTTGGTCCCCCAAAGTGGCCATCTCGCAGGTCAGTGTTCAGGAGATGAGAGCAGTGCTTTTGGCTTTGCAGGCATTCCAAGACATTTACACAGTCTTGGAGCAATTGCAGTCCGGACAGACATGTCAAGTAAGTGTGGTACATCAATAAACAAGGGGGGAACCAGATCTTAGCTCCTGTGTTGAGAAGCCCTCCGAGTGTGGCAATGGATGATATCTTCCAACCACTTTCTAATAGCAATGCACATTCCGGGAAGTCCAGTGTGATAGCAGACAAACTGAGCAGGTCCATCTTTCTACCTAGAGTGGTCTCTCAATAACAAAGTGACTGACCTGATTTTCAGTCGGGCCAGCTTTGCTGTGATCTTTTTTCCTTTCCTCTCAAGTGCATCATCTTTTTTCCCCGAACCCCCCCCCCCCCACCCCAACTAGGGAAATCAGAGGGATGCTCTTTTCCACAATTGCCCCCAGTCTTCTGTATACTTAACCTCTGACCCCCCAATTCCCAAATTCCTGCAGAAAGCAGCCCAGTTAAAATTTAAGCCATCCTCATTGTGCCTTACTGGCCTCTGCTGATTTGGTTTCCCTTCCTTTGGCTTTGCCTACAGTATCCACCTTGGATTCTGGATCCAACTCCAGACGTTCTTTCTGTCCCACCCAACAGGCATGATTCACCTGAAGATATTAAGCCTCAAAGTAACAGCATGGTTTCTCCAGTTCCTTTAATAACCAGGCAAGAGATGCTCTTCCGCTGTGTTTCATATTTTTATTTAACATTTGTTTACCAGGAAAGTCTGACTGGGACAGAGCCCATTTTCAGGGTAGGCCTACAGAGAAATGCTCCAGACCCACGTCTTTGGAGTTATCTTCCCATACACCTTCTTGTAGGAAACTCTACAGGAGTTTCACAGGGAAAGGTTTGTCTGTTGGGCAGAGCAAGATCAGTTTGACCCATTCACTGCCCCAATTGAGTCTGTTATGAAATTTTTGACAAGTCTATTTAATGGAGATGCTAGGTCATCAATTTAAAAGTCCAACTAGCATCATTGTCTAATTTTCATGTTAGATTTCAAAATTCTTTGTTGGCTTCCTCTAAGCTGTGCAAAGCCTTCTTTGAAAGGCACTGTCCTGCTAAGACCCCCCCCCCCTATAAAGACCACACTCCAAGGGATTTCAGTTACATACTGCAAGCTTTGGTTCTTTCTCTCTTTGAACCAGTGGCTAAATATGATCTTAAATTCCTGTCCTGGAAAACGGTTTCATCTGCTAGAAGAATTTAAGAACTTCACGCATTATCCTTCTAAGCCTCCATACTTGATTTTTGATAAGGGTCGGGTAATGTTCTGCATCAGTGCTTCCTTTCCTAAGGTGGTGACGGAATATAGTATCAATCAATCCATTAACTTGCCAATATTAATTCTTAAATTTGCAAATAAAGGAGAGTATATTTTGCACTTAATGGATTCCATGGACAATTACTTGTTTACTTGCACAGAGGAAAGGAAATTAGAAAGACGGATCAGCTATTTATCTCCTTTACACATACTAAGTTGGGAGAATCTGTTAAAGGTAACTCTAGCTCGCTGGCTGGCTGCATTTCATTTGTCTGTAACAAGTTGAATCTGTCCTTACCAAAACCTTTAAAAGCTCATTCATCCAGATCCATGGCAGCTTCTGTTGCAGGCTAGAGCTTCCATGGACAATATGTGCAGCTGCAACTTGGACAAATCCTCATACTTTTATCCCTCATTACGAAGTAGATCTGGTCTCTAGGGGAAGAGCAGGCTTTGGCTCAGCTGTACCCTGGAGTATCCTTCCTTGTAGGCCACCCAGGATTTTATGTAGCTGGGAGCTCTGTCCCATTAGTTGAGGAATGAAAGAATTTTCAAAGAATCAGATAAGGAAGTTAATGTACTCTCCTTAACATTCCATCTGTGTACATTTTCATTCTTCCTGATTTTTCCACCCACCAGCCTCCATCCTTTTTAATGAATGACTACTGGTGGAACAAGAGGCTTCAAGGACACTATTGTCCTTTTATGTTGAGTTCCAGATATGGCATATCATAATAGTCGTCTTGTCGAGCAGCAAACAGATCTGTTCGATGTTAGGGGTTGGTGCTTTATGGGTAGGGAAGGAGCTTGAGAATTGTTTGCTGGCTGTGAGCTAGTGTTATGTCTGAATCAGATCGGAGGATCCCTTCATAACCCATTAGTTGAGGAAGAATGAAAATGGACATCACAGATTGAAAGTTATGTTGAGTACGTAACTACTTTCTAACATCAGCTTCTGTTTTAGATTCAACTAAAAACTTTACCAGAGCAGGCCTTTCTCTTAGGATTCACCTATCCCTTACTGTTTGCCTATACTGTCAGTCCCTGATGAGGCAGTCTGTAGAGTGCTGTCCTAATGTCTTTTTGGCCTCTTCCTATTCTGATACCTTTCCCTTTCTAGTTATTTGTTCCCAGTATGTTGGTTCCTTAACCAGATGTTCTTCATTCCACATTGCTGCAGTCCTAACTATTGGGTAGTCCGCTGTCCAGTCGGCCCGAATACCAAAGTATATGGCTGACGTCGGTCAGGGCGCATTAGACTGACGTCAGTACGTCAGGGTACTAATGCGCATGACCGACGCCATATCCTCAGTCTTTTTTGCCGCATGGTCCGATGCAGAAGCAGTTTTGCGAGTGCAGGTTGGCGTTCTGAAATTTTCTGAAGTCGGAGTTTCAGACCGAATCAAAGTTGGCTAAGTACCCCGTTGGGGAACATTTTGGTTTTTCTTGCCTCAGTATTTAACCGGATGTCAGAAAAGTGAATAACTGTATTTCTTGTGGGAAACAGATACCTCATAGGGATTACCATACCTTGTGTATACCTTGTTTAGGGCCTGAGCACGGCGTTGTTGGATGCCGCTCTTGTGCTAGGTTTAACAAACGCACTATTAAGAGAAGGTTAGACTGTGCCAGGTTAGTGTTTGGGAAGCGTTGCAATTATAAAATGCCGTCGGATGCTCCGGCGCCGCTTCCAAAAGCGCAAGGACAAAACAGCGAAGCCTAGGGTTGATGAACCGGCAGTCCCGGACGTCGGTTCTTTAGAAGGCTCAGTGGAGCCAGAGGTTTTGCCAGGAGTTTCTTTTGAGTCTCAGGCAGAGACTTTACTGTTACAGGATGTGCCTTCTCAGGAGGTAGGCCAGGCTGAGGGGGCTTCTCAGGTAACTGTTCTTCCCTCTCTTCCCAAGGTAGTTAGAGCCTCTCCTTCTGTTTCCAAAACTTCTTTGAGAGGTAGGCCAAGTTTAGCTTCAGTGGGGCTTCTCCTAGCACTTCAGGTTCTGTGCCTAAGAAACATATGCTTAAAATGGCAGAAGATTTGATTACTATGATTAGAGGTTCTATGCCCTCCTGATAAGAGGCCTAGGGTGGAACCTGAGTTTGAGAGTTTTGAACAGTGTTCAGAGGCTTCTGAGTCTTCTGCGGAAGATTTGCAGGAGTATCCTCCTTATTCTGATTCTGATGTGGATGATTCCACTCCTACAGCTTCTCCTCCTGAGGATTTCTCATTTTCAGAGACTCTGCATTCCATGAGGGAGCACTTTAAATGGGAAGGCCAGGATTACTCTGATTCCAGGAAAAGGCTTAGGGAATTCTTGTTTTACCCCAGCATAGGCCCTTAGCTATACCTCCTGTGTTGAATGTGGTGGAAGATGTTTTTGCAGAGGCTTCCTGAATCCTGATTCTTTGCCTCCTGCTCCTGTTAAACCTGATAGGTACTATAGGGTGCCTGAAGCTCATAAGTATCTTTTAAGAGTCCTAGGGCAGACCCGAAACTGTTTCTCAGGGACCTAAAGGTGTTAAGGCCTCTGTGGTTAAAAACCCTGTTCCCACTGATAAAGAGGCAAGGGCTTTGGATAGATGGGGAAAGAAAGTGTATACTTCTTCCACTTTAGCCATGAGGCCGTTGAATTGTCAGTTTCACATGCTAAAATATCAAAATTATCTCCTTGCACAATTGAAATCTAAGGTGGATGCTTTGGCGGAAGGTATTGAGTGTAAAGAGTTGCTGGATTTAGTTCATGTGTCTGAACAAGTGGGTAAGCATTCTTTGCAATGTGGTTTTGATGCTGTACAGGCCTCCTCGAGGGTGGCTGCCACTAGTTCTGTTCTTCGCAGGCATGCCTGGTTGAGGGATCAGAATTTAGCTGAGCATGTTAAGACAAGGATTTTGGATGCTCCTTTACAGTCTGATGTGTTGTTTGGTTCGCCTGTGGAGGCAGTTTTAAAGAAAATGGAGGATAAAGCTAAGTCTATGCAAACTGTTAAAGATTTTTTGCAGGTGCAGCCACCGAAGTTTAGTAGAAATTGGCCTACTAAGGGATGGACATATCCTGCTTATGATTCCCAGTCTAGGGGTAGGTCTAGACGTGGTAGGGGCAGAGCTCAAGGTTCTTTTAGGCCTAGAACAGGAGTTCACCTGCTCAGACTTCTGGTGAGGGCAGGGTCAGTCCTTTCGTAAACAGACCCAATGACCTGCCTTTTCAGCTGCCAGTAGATTCTCGTCTGGCAGCTCCTTTGGGAGGAAGACTGTCTCTTTTCAAAGAAAATTGGGATTTAATTACTCAAGACAGATGGGTTTTGGATATCATTCACCACGGTTACAGGTTTTATTTCCATACATTGTCCCCTTTCAAAGGCATGCCAGACGTTCCTCCTCCACAAAGAAAAGAGGCTCACAAGCAAATTTCTCTGTTACTCCAAATAGGGGCCATTCAGCCAGTCCCCGTATCAGAAAGGGGCCTAGGATTTTATTCTCGCCTGTTCCTAGTACCAAAGAAGGGGAACACGTGGAGACCAATTTTGGATTTATCTATCCTCAACACTTATCTGGACATTCCCAAGTTCAAGATGTTGACGTTACAACAGCTTTTACCTCTGCTGGGCAAGGATCACTGGATGGTAACTTTAGATCTCAAGGAAGCTTACCTTCATGTGCCTATAAGACTAAGTTGCAGGAAGTATCTGCGTTTTCGAGCTGGAAATTCTCATTATCAGTTCTCTGCATTGCCCTTTGGCTTATCTACTGCCCAGAGTATTCACAAAGGTTCTGGCTCCAGTGATAGCTTACTTCAGGCTAAACGGAATTCAAATCTATCCTTACTTGGACGACTGTCTGATTCTGGCTCAAGAAAAGGAAGACCTTCTACAGCATCTGGAATATGTTATAGCAGTGCTAAGATGCCTAGGGTATTCTGTGAACGAAATAAAGTCCAGTCTAGTACCCTCTCAAGACATGTGCTTTCTGGGTGTGAGACTGAATACAGCAGCCCAGATGGCCTTTTTAACCCCGGACAAACAAAAGAGTCTATCCCTTTACTTCCATCAACTATCTCATCAGTCCGTGCTGACTGCAAGGACAGTCCTTCAAGCATTAGGGTTCATGGCATCTTGTATTCTGGTGCTTCCCAATGCCAAACTGCATATGAGGAAGCTGCAATGGTATCTCAAAAATGTATGGACACAGCACTGCCAGGATTTGGACACTGTCATTCAAATAATACCTTGCCTTCAAAAAGAATTTTTGTGGTGGGCTCAGGAATGTCACCTAAACAAGGGACTCTCAGTGACCCGGCCAGAGGCGAGTCAGATTTTAACGACAGATGCCTCGGACATTGCTTGGGAGCTCATCTAAATGGAAAGTGGATACAAGACAAGTGGCCTGCCAGACTACAGCATCTACATATCAACATGAAGGAGATGTTAGCAGTCCAGTTTGCATTAATGGCTTTCAAGGAGTTACTTCTTCCAGGGCAGGTGTTGATTCTAACAGACAACACAACTGTCATGTGGTACATCAACAAACAAGGGGAACACATTCTTATCCTCTATGCAGGCAAGCAATGATTTTATGGGAGACTGCGCTCAGCTTGCAACTAACTCTTCAGGCAAGGTTTCTGCCGGAGCACAGAACTCCTTAGCAGATGTGTTAAGCAGACAAATCATGGATCCCCACGAATGGAAACTGGATCTTCATGTATTTCAGAAATTGACAGTGTCATGGGGAACTCCAGACATAGATCTGTTCGCTTCTCCACTAAACCACCAGCTGCCAAAGTTTTGCACAAAGGGGTTTCATCACACAGCTTGGAAAGTGGATGCTCTTTCTTTCAGTTGGAAAAATCTTCATGTGTATGCCTTTCCACCTCTGCCTCTTCTTCCAAAGGTGCTCTTAAAGGTCAGACAAGACAAGCCAAGGATGATTTTAATAGCTCCAGATTGGCCTCGGCAACACTGGTACCCACTACTAAGGAGTCTGGTACGGAAGCCTCCGTGGCCTTTACCTTTGATTCCACATCTGTTATCTCAGAAGGACGGTCATCTGCTCAATGTCAAGCTTCACTCTCTTCATCTGACAGCCTGGCATATTCTGTGTTGAAACACAGCAGGTCTCAACTTCCTCAACAAGTTTTAAATGTGATTATGGAAGCTAGAAGACCTAGTACAAGGAAAGTGTACGCAGAAAAATGGAAGAGATTTTTATTTTGGAGTACAGCAAAGAATTTGGAGATTTCTGAGCCTAATTTGAGTGTGGCTCTTCAATATCTTACTGAGTTATTGGACAAAGGTTTGTCCTTCTCTTCCATTAAGATTCATGCTGCAGCAATTTCAGCTCACTATGATTGTGACCCACCATTGTTTTCGCATCCTTTGTTCAAGCAGTTTCTTAGAGGGGCAAAGAATATAAGACCCCCACGTAGAGCTCCTACTCCTGCTTGGGATCTCAATTTTGTGTTGGAAAAACTTACTCTACAACCTTTTGAGCCTGCGGCTACTGCTGAATTGAAATACTTGTCATGGAAGACTGCTTTTCTGTTGGCTATTACTTCTGCAAGGAGGGTGTCTGAGTTGCAGGCCCTTATGGCAGTAGAGCCCTTTTTGATTTTCCATAAGGATAGGGTATCATTACGTACTAATCCTTCCTTTATGCCTAAGGTGGTTTCTAGTGTGGCTTTAAACCAAACTATTCATTTACCTACTTTTTATGCAGACCCCCAAAATAAAGGGGAGAAGATTTTGCACACTTTAGATGTGCACAGGCAATTGCGTTATTATTTGAGCAGGACTAAGGATTTTAGGCAGTCTCAGCAGTTGTTTGTTTCTTTTGCTTTGAGTTCGCAGGGCAAGCCTGTGTCAAAACAAACTATTTCTAGGTGGATTGGGTTTTGCATTGCATTTTGTTATTCCCATCATGGCAAGGAGATTCCAGCTGGGATTAGGCCTCATTCCACTAGGGCTACTGCCACTTCAACGGCATTTCTAAGGGGGGTGGCAACTAAGGATATATTGGAGGCAGCTACTTGGAGTTCAGTGCATACTTTCTCTAAGCATTATCACCTTCCTCTCTACTCTAAGTCTAGGGCTGGTTTTGCCACAGCTATTTTGCAAGGCATGTTGTCAGCTCCTGCTTCTTTATGATTTGCCAGCCTCCCTTTCCTCTGCTTTGGGATTCTACCCAATAGTTAGGACTGCAGCAATGTGGAATGAAGAACATAGTACAGTTTTGTACCTACCATAAATGTAGATGTTCGAGGATCCACATTGCTGCAGTCCAATTTACCCTCCCTCCTTCCCCTCTGTGTTTAGGGGTGGTTGTGTAGGTGAGGTTATATGCTGATATTTTTGTATATATTGTACATATTTTTGGTGCAGGTATATTGGGCCTTGTCTTTTTAGGGTCTTCTGACATCTGGGGCAAGAAAAGACTGAGGATATGGCGTCGGTCATGCGCATTAGTACCCTGACGTACTGACGTCAGTCTAATGCGCCCTGACCGACGTCAGCCATATACTTTGGTATTCGGGCCGACTGGACAGCGGACTACCCAATAGTTAGGACTGCAGCAATGTGGATCCTCGAACATCTACATTTATGGTAGGTACAAAACTGTACTTTTTCTGTAGTAGATTCCAGCCCCTCTTGCCTGTTCTTTGTACCCCAGTTAGTCATTCTTATTGTCAGAAACTTCTTTTTTGCATTACTTGGCTCTTAGAATACTTTGTTACTTTCTGAATATAATATTCTTTATGGCTGTTACCCTTAAGTGTCCATTCAAAATTGCACATTCTCTTTGTATCTTGAATTTTCCCCTGCTTCCATTATCTTCCCTAGCCATTTTGAGTTATAGCTTTGTATGTGTTTGAGCCTTAACTTTGTAGCTCTACGATATTGCTTCAAATCAGGTAATCCTAAAACACCTTGTTCTATTGGAAAGATCAACTTATCGTACTTGACCCTTGCCCTCTTAACCTTACAGATAAAATCTTTCATCTGCCTATTACTGTGCACAACTTCTCCTGTAGTTGATAAAAATGTGTCTGACGTGTATGAAACTGAAAAGGGACTTGAGTATTTTCACTGCTTATATTTTGCTACCATATCCATAAATAAAGAACTTCCAGTTTCTCAGTTTTTGTATTATCCTTTTTGTCTATTCCACATGCCATTAGCTGCCATAACAGAATCATTTTAAATCCATACTTCTAAATGCTTGATTTGTGTCCCATAATTTTTGGTATTGAACCAGTTTGTGTTCATAGTTTACAGCTATAGCCTTTATTTTGTCTTAATTAATTTTATATCCCAAAAGGAAAAGAAAATCTTGAAACTGCTACAGAATGTTCCGTGACAGAGATGGAATTTTTCTAGTTTTATCTGGTACAAAATAATAGTGTCTGCAAGTAAAGGTAACATTTCTTTATTACCATGTCAGTTATATCAATGAATTTCTGAGTCCCTTAGTTTCTTTACCAGTGGCTGTATAATGCAAGTAACAGGAGAAAGAGGGCATCCCCTGCCTGGTTCCTCTGTCCATGCACATCTTATCAGAGAGGAGCCCTCCCACTTCAATATTTGCCTCCAGTCCTTTATAGATCCTCCTAATTAACATTATTATTGTATCATGGAATGCAATTGCTGTACTCTTAAAGTCCCAGCTTTACTCTGTCAAATGCTTTCTCTGCAAAAAGACCCACCGACAGTGGCAGTTACTCCTTACATTCTGCCTTTTTTTCTGGATCATTATTCTATTAATGTTAAATACTTGCCTGTTCTCAAGAAATCTAAATTCATCCATGTCTATCAATTTTGACAATACCTTTACCATTGTTTAGGTATTCTAGACATAACCACTTTATAATCATGGTTTAAAATTGAAGTGGGGACTGTATGAAGCTGGGTCTGATGGATCTTAATCATCTGTAGGTATTAACAGCCATCACAGCTTTCTTCCAGGATGTTGATGCTTTTCCTCCTTTTAAAGTACTGTTTAACAATATTTTCAAGATCTTTCACTTTCTTCTCTCTTAGCTTCCAGACTTCCACGGGAATGCCATCTATTACTGTAAACCTTCCTACAGATTGATTATATATCACAAATTTTATCATCGGTTCCTATCTTAACCATAAATTAAGATGTTCTGTAGTCCTGTCTCACCTTCATTTTTACATATGGGAAACGGAGCCAATCCTCTGCTCCGACTCGGCCCATTTACAAGATGGAAGACTTTTTGGCTCGTGGCTAGGTAGGTATCCCATGGTGCACCAGTACAATCCCCAGATCTCGTTTGCTGCGTCGACTAGTCCGATTGTGCTTCTCTTTGGCTCTGGCTAAGTGTTGCATTTACTTAAACCTTTTTCCAAAATGTTTGGCTCTGTTTATTTTAAAATAGAAAACAACTGTTACTGTTTCGTTAGTCAGTTAGCTTAGTTTCTATTAGTGTAGTTAGCTTTATACTTGCATTTGGTGCAATTGTTGGCCTTTGGCCTTTTTTGACTTAGTATTGGTATCCTGTGTGCTGGTTTTCGTGTATTCATAAACTTAGTAGTTGTAGGCGGCTTTTGTGCTCTGTTAGACTGTGTTGTTAATAGGCTAGTCTAGTTTTGGCGGTTTCCCGCTTGTTAATTTGTTAGTATTGTTGGATTTGCTATCATTAACAGAACTACGTTTTGTTATTTCTTGTCATAAGTCTGAGTTTTTGCGGATTCCTGCTTGTTTTGCTGATATTACTGTTTGAGGGTGTGAAATTCTATCCTTACTGTAACTTTCTAGGTCTGTTTTAGTTGGAAGACCTAGTCTCCTAGTTTACTTTCCTGCCCAGGCTAGGCCTGTTTAAGTTAGAGGACCTATTCCTTGTGGTGTCTTTCTCTTTCCTGCAGGGTTAGGCCCATTTAAATTAGAGGACTTGATCCTCCTTCTCTGTGCGCGTGTGCCCATTCTGTGAGAATGTCCAGAGAGATTAAGGATCATAAGCCATCTGGCTTTAAAAAATGTTTTTAAGTGCTCCCAAAAAATGTCCATAATGGATCATCATGGTGACTGCATTTACTGTTTGGGGGCCATCCATTTACAGGAGACCTGTTTATTTTGCCGTGGTTTTAGTCCTAAAGTGTTGCAAGAGAGGAAAAACAAGCTCATCCCAAAAGGTCTTAAACCTTCCTTTGGGGAAGATCTGTCCAGCTCTTCCTCCTCTTCTAAATCTACGTAGGGAAAGTCTAATTTCTCTAAGAGGCCCTCCCCGACACCGGCTGGTGCCTCGGAGCCACCTCTTAAAATCAGATCAGACAAGTCCACTGTCTCATCGACTCCACAGACCTTGGTGCCGACTGAGAGCAGTATGGTGATTACACAGTCAATTCCAAGTATGTCGGAGCCGACCATTGAGACTATTTCACAGAGCCGGTCTATGGATCCTCTACCGGCCTCCTCTATATTGAAATCTCTGATACCTCAGAGATCCCGCTCTCCTACTGTGTCTTCCAGGTCTTCCAGGAGTTTAGCGGAAGATGATGTGGAGATGGTAGTGCTGAGACTGTTGAAGTCATCTGCTTTGCCTAAATTGTTGTTTTCTCCGACCCAGTCTGTTCCGGAGCCACTTGACTCCATTCAGCCCTCTGCGATCATTCCTCCACCAAGCCATGCTGGTCTTTCGCAGTTGGAGTATTTGGTACCATTGGTGGAACCTTTGGCTCCAGCTCCCCCTGTGGCTGATTCGGAGCAGAATTCTGCTCCGACACTCTCGGCACCGTCCATAGTGTGTAGGGGCCGAAGCTCCCCGGTTGGCCCTGACAGGGATGCTTGGAACCGAACTTCTTAAGTTCAGAGTCTTCCTCTCGGCATGTTCGCTAGGGTGAGTTCTGACCCTATGTCTGTCTCTGAGCCGATGGCATCCTTTGTCTCCTCGGAGCCGGGAAGGTCGGCATTCAAGATTGTGTACTGTCCCGATCGTCAGCTCCTACCTGAGGTACCGGCACTCTTCCCCCTAAAGCACCTTCTTCTTTCTCTGCTCCTACTCCCTCCATGGACAGCAGAGACCCTCACCCTCAGGAGCCACCGACTCTTCCGAGACCTCCCTGGAATGTCCTCTGAGGAGCTCCCATGGAAGAGAACATGCAAGAGGAAGTATGTAGACTCCCAGGAGGAGTCTCTGACCTCTGACACTGACCTCGAGGAGTCAGAAAGGTCCCCCAAGGTGTCCTCTGTCTCCTTCGTAGACATACTGGAACTCCTTTAACAGAGGTGTGAGTGGCCCACTGTCACCCCTTCTGATGTAGTCTGTTACCTGAAGGCTTTCGGGTCTCAACCTTCAGCCTCTTGGGTGTCGCCACCCTTTGAACTGATGTATCTAGTTAGTCGAAAGGTGTGGGATACTCCTGATGCCATGGAGCCAGTCCCCAGGAGACCGAAAGTTTTTTTTCTGCCCCTCCAGGAAAAGATTTTTTTCTAAAGGTGTTCCTGTAGATGCCATGGTGGTGGCGGTGGCCACTAAGGAGGAGATGGCAGAGACTTCTTTTCATCAGCCGAATAAGGAGTCTCGAACGATGGACAGATATGGGAAGCATATAATTTCTTCAGCGGCATTTACCCTTAGATCGCTGAACTACCTTACTCACTTCACGACGCTTCAGAGATCTCCTTAAAGAGTTAGGAGATTCTTTGCAAGGTACAAGTACTGAGGGAGTCCCTGACAAGGTTTCTGCCTAATTGTCCACCGTGAAATCTGTTGTCATCTCTTCCATGCGGCTTATTTCGTATGCAGCTGATGGAGCGAATAGAGCAGCAAGTTCAGAAATTTCCCTAAGGTGTCATTCCTGGATGCATTTGTGTAACTTTGCGGAACCATTCAAGTCCACCTTTACCAGCGCCCCCTTGGGTTCCTCATTGTTTGGATCCTAAGTAAAGGACACACTCACCCAGTGCGAGCAAGAAGGAACACTACTCACTGCCGTGGAAGTACGTTTTACTAATGTTCTGTGTTTCACTGTTGCAGTTATTACACTTGGGTTATCCTGCTGGCAGGCTACCCTCAGTCGGCCTGAATTCCAAAGTCTAGGTCAGGTGTCTGTTGCTGTCGCCTCTTCCCTGATGTCACTGTGCCAGGGGTATAAAAGATGCAGCAGATGCCATTTTCTTCAGTCTTTATTGCCGCGCGGTGCCAGAAGCAGAAGCAGTTGGCAAGTGCCAGTTGGCAGACTCCCGAGATTTTCGTGTTCGAATTTCAGATCTGAATTCTTCATTAAAAGTTAAGTACCCCGTTGGGGAAAACTTTTTTCTTGCTCCAGACCGATGTCCGAAAGTTAATTGCATTTCTTGTGGGAAGCAACTACCTCATAAGGGTTTTCATTCTTACTGTATTCCTTGCCTAGGCCCTGACCACGACATTGCTTGTTGTCGGTTTTGTGCTAGATTTAACCAGCACACTATAAAGCACCGGTACGATTTTGCATTTCACTATTTTGGCAGAAGATTTAATTACACGATGCCGTCTGATAGCCAAGCGACTACCGCATTTCACAAGAAACGCAAAGAAAAGGACAGGCATCCGAAGTCTAAAACCGATGACGAGGCTTCTTCTAAGCCAGTCGCTGGTTCGCCGGCTCTGAGAGTTGCTTTTGCAGCCCCTGACACCCACTACTTTGGACCCCCCCAGGCCGTTATAGACTCCCACGTGGAGTCGGCTAGGCCACTGGAAGCTCAAGGTATTGGACCTTCAGAAACTATTCCCTCAGATGGGTCTGGAGCCGCTGAGCAGGCATCTGCTTCTGAGGGAGCTTTCAGACCTACTCAGTTGTACATTAAAGCAACTCCAGCTCCAAAGGCAAAGACTAAAGCATCTTGACGAAACAAGTACAACAGCCTCATGGCCAGGCCTCCATGCCCAAAAAACACATACTTAAAATAGCCGAAGACTTAATTACTTAGATCGGGGGGGGGGTTCCCATCCCTCCTGATAAGAGGTGTAGAATGAATCTTCAGATCAGGTTTCAATTTCATTAGATTACTCTTCTGATCGGGAATACTCTCTTCCTCCCTATGAGGATTCTGATACTGAAGAATCCATCCCTTCAGCCTCTCCTCCTGAGGATTACTCTTTTGGGGAAACCTTTCATACCATGAGGGAACATTTCCACTGGGAGAGCCAAGACTATTCTGAATCTAAGATAAGGCTCAGTTAATTCCTTTTACTCCCACAACACAGGCCCCTAGCTATTCCGCCTGTTAGACATTGTAGATGTATTTTCAGAGTCCAATCTGACCCCTGACTCCTTACCTCCAGCTCCTGTTAAGCCGGACAGGTACTGCAGGGTGCCTGACTCTCATAAATTCCTTTTCAAAAACCCTGCTGCTGACCCAGAAACTATTTCTCAGGGTCCCAGAGGGGTCAAGACATCCACTGCAAAAAACCCTACCCTCCCCGACAGGGATTCTAGGGCATTAGACAGATGGGGAAAGATTTACACCTCTGCTACCCTGGCTATAAGGACTTTAAATTCAGTTTCATATGCTCAAATATCAGCAATATATTATGTCACTGCTTAAACGGAAAATGTTGATAAATTCTGACTGTGCAGAAAACAAAGAAATGCAGGATTTATTGCATGCCGCTGAGCAAGTTGGAAAGCATACTTTACAATGTGGTTTTGATTCTTTGGAGGCCTCCTGCAGGGCCACTGTCATGGGTTCTGTCATTAGGAGGCATGCTTGATTAAAGGAACAAAATCTACCAGGTCATGTTAAAGCAAAATTATTAGATGCTCCATTACAGCATGATACTTTGTTTGATGTTAAAGCAGAAGAGGTGTTAAAATGGAGGACAAAGCTAAATCTATGCAAGCAGTCAAGGATTTCTTACAGGTACAGCCTCCAAGATTTAGCAGACACTGGCCTACAAAGAATTGGTCCTTTCCAGTGTCAAACAGACCACAAAGGGGCAGATAAAGATGTCCAAGAGGCAGATCCCAGCCCCAAGGTTCATACAGGTCTAAGCAATGGGGTGCTTCTACCTCCGAAAGTGGAGAAGACAAATCACAACCTTACAGGAAACAGTTCCAATGACTTCCCCCTGCCTGCACCAAGCACTTATCTTCTGGCAGCACCTTTAGGGGGAAAACTAGCACTTTTTTCTCAAAATTGGCACACAATAACCCAGGACAAATGGGTCGTAGACATAGTGTCACAGGGCTACATGTTTCACTTCATACCCTGCCAAGGGCAAACGATTGGCCAGACCTGCCAAAAAACAATGGGCAGAGGCACAAAACAAGTCTCATCCCTCATGGACTTGAGGGCCATTCAACAAGTACCAGAACAAGAGCAGGGACAAGGATTTTATTCAAGACTGTTCTTGGTATCCCGAAAGGTCAAAGCCTGGAGACAAATACTGGACCTGTTTATTCTAAACGCATATCTGGATATACCAAAATACAAAATGTTGATCTTAAAGCAGCTCCTGCTGATGCTGGGCAAGAAGGCTTGGCTTGTGACTTTAGACCTGAGAGTCATACCTGCATGTCCCAATCAGACAAACATGCAGACGATACCTCAGATTCAAAGCTGCCCCAATGCGCTACCAATTATCTGCACTGCCCTTTGGCTTATCTACTGTGCCCAGGGTATTCACAAAGTGCCTGGCACCAGTAATCGCATTCTGCAGACAGAGGAATACAAATATATCCTTACTTGGACGACGTGCCTTATACAAGCAGAGAACAAGGACATGCTACAGCATCTGGTGTTTGTAAAGAGATTACTACCATGCCTAGGGTACACAGTCAACGACTAGAAATCAAAACTAGTTCCCTCTCAAGAGATAATATTCCTGGGTGCAAGCTTAAATACAACTGCCCAGATGCCTTATCTCACACCAGACAAAGGCAACTGGCTACGTATTTCAAATTGTTGGCAACAAAGGCCCAGTTACCTGCAAGAAAAATTCTGCAGGCTTTGGGCTTCATGGCATCCTGCATTCTACTAATTTCATATGCAAGACTGCATATGAGGAAACTTTCAGTGGTACCTAAAAAGTGTTTGGACTCAGCATTGCCACAGCCTGGAAACAATTACACTAATTCCCTGCCTGCAACACGAGTTTCAATGGTGGGCTAAGGCCTGTCACCAGAACAAGGGACAGCCATTCACCTTACCCCCAGCCAGGCAGACATTGACAATGGATGTATCAGATTATGCCTGGGGGGGCCCACATGGCAGGAAGATGTATTCAAGGCACATGGTCCGCCAACCAAATGCATCTACAGATAAATCAAAAAGAGATGCTAGCTGTTCAGAATGCCCTGACAGCCCTCAAGGACCTACTTCATCCGGGAAAACTACGGATAAAGACGGACAATACCACGGTCCTGTGGTATATAAACAAGCAGGGAGGCACTCATTCTTACCCCTTCTGCAGACTAGCCATGACATTGTGGGGCACAGCATTGGCTTAGAAGTACATCTGCAGGCACAATTCCTGCCAGGAAAAATGAATACTCTATCCTTTTCATCAATTCAAATTCATGCCTCTGCCATTTTGGCTTATTACAATACAGAGCTACCAATCTTTTCTCATCCTTTGTAAAGGCAATACCTTAGAGGAGCCAAAAATTTAAAGCCTCCAAGGAGATCACCAATACCTGCATGGGACCTCAATTATGTTTTGGAAAAACTCACTCTGCCCCCTTTTGTGCCAGCCACTACAGCTGATATAAAGTTTTTATCTTGGAAAACAGCTCTGCTCCTAGCAATAACCTCTGCAAGACTAGTCTCAGAGCTGCAGGCACGCATGGCTGTGGAACCATTTACTTTTTATCCAGGCAGGGTTTCTCTGAGGACAAACCCAACATTTATGCCTAAGGTAGTGTTCAGTGTGGCCCTTAACCAAACAATTCATCTGCCTACTTTTTATCCAAACCCACAGAATAAGGGGAAGAGAATTCTGCGCTCTTTGGACATGCACAGCTACGCTTTTATTTGAACAGAATCAAAGCTTTTCAGAAAGACTGAGCAACCACTAGTGGCATTTGCTGCAGGATCACAAGGAAGGGCCATCTCAAAGCAA
>NC_056732.1:1584745754-1584765732 GCF_019279795.1 Protopterus annectens | reverse complement strand
CCAAAGACATACAGCAACACTGAAGGAGCTGCAGGAATTTCTGTAAAGTACTGGTTGTGTACATGTGACAACAACCTCGCGTATTCTCCATATACCTGGGTTATGGGGTAGTGTTGCAAGATGGAACCCTTGTCATACAGAAAAACATCCAGGTTATAGGTCACATTTAAGGCTGGAAAACTTTTGAAATTATTTATTCTGGTCTCATTTTTTTATATCACAAAAACTTGGCATTTTAACAGGGGTGTGCACACATTATATACACGGCACATTTTTCTTGTCTAATCAAGGTGGTCATTTTCTCAGCAGTTTTGCAACAAGGTATGCGATTTACACAAACAGAAAATCAAAATTTACATACCTCCATCACTGGTCCAAAGCGGGAAAAGTGCTGATAAAGGTACTCTCTAGTTACCTCTTCATGAAGGCCATCCAACCACAAGCAATTTGTAGGCCTGCTCTTTCCAAAGCCAAGCTGCAAACAAAAAAAGTCAAATGGAACATAAGATTCAGTTAGGGAGTGAGATTCTAAACTAAACTTACTTTACTTGCAATGCATTTCATTAAAGAACATACTAGCAAAATGCATGTCTACCAAAGTATTCAGTACAATTGTGCAAACATACCATAAAGACAGATGTATATTTTTCACTACTGCATTTATACACTTTGGGACTTCTTGCACGGAAGCCCTTCACTTGCCTGCACATTACTTATTTTTCCTCCTCCCCAAGGCTCAGTAGACAAACTCCCCAGACTGCAAAGTGTCAGTTGATAAAGGTCAACCACCCCGTAACACCAAGTCTTTCTTCCATCTGCCCGGAGAGTCGCTCTCCTCGCCATTGGAAAACATCAAGAATAGTTGTGTAAAATCTTACCGTAACCAAAGATTTCCCTCTCTTCACTGTTGCAGTATTTTTACTGTGGGATCCTCCGCCTCAGGTGGTACTCTTAACCTGAGTGATCTCCCACCTGAAAGCGAACCAGCGTCACTCATAGTACTAAAGGGTACGTGGGATGTCACACGTAGGCCACATTCGGATGCAGGCCATAAAAGCAACACATGCATGTTCCATCCTCACAACTTAATGCCCCCGGTGGAATGTCAGACTAAGGATATGAAAAGTCAGTAACATTCAAGAAATACAGACCGGGGGGAATGAAAGTGGAACAGAATACTGCAGCAGTGAAGAGAAGAATAAAGAATAGTTGTGTAAAATCATACCATAACCATAGATGTCCTTCTCTTACATGCTGCAGTATTTTTAGTGGGTGATTCTCCACCTCAGGCGACCCGAATGTCTGCCCCTACACAAAAGCTTAAGCCTGGTTGCTGCAGATGTGTGGGATGTCACACGTTGGGCCATAAACCAGAAACCTTAAATATGACGTCTGCATGCACAGAGCAGAGAACTTCATTGCCCAGACAGTTGAGTAGAGAGAGCCAAATTATGTCCACAGGAAGTGTTAAGTGCCACTTGCTGTCTCGTCTGACCGTAGTCTAGGTAGTGCTCAGAGGTGCCGTTTAGAAAGGTTAATAGGAATTAAGGGGGGACAAGTGGGAGGGAAGGAACACCAACATGGAAGAAGACCTCTATGGTTACGGTAAGATTTTACACAACTATTCTATGTCCTTCTATTCCTATGTTGCATTATTCTTAATGTGGGAGTGCGCCACAGCTTGGGAAGGAGGAAAGGTGTAAGTAAAGGTAGCAGATACCAGAAAGCCCTAGCAAACCCTGCCTTGAATCTGGAGATATGGTCCAATTTGTAGTGTCTGGCAAAGTTATGTATAGTGGATCAGGTGGCTGTGTGCAGAATGGAGGCCATGTCCAAGCCTTTGAAAGATGCCACGGTTTAGTAAAGTGAGCTCTTAAGAAGGTCCTTGCCATGGTGGGAGTAGCAGAAGCAGTTACCTTTTCTGATCCAGCACGAGACAGATAGTTTGGAAACTGTCTTGCCCAGAGCCCTGGGGTGGAAGGATACAAATAGTTGGATTTTCTGATAGACTTAGTTTTGCATAAATAAAACCTTAGCTACCTGTAAACATCCCGGGAATAGAGTATCCTCTCAAGGAAATTAGTGGGCGAGGGGAATAAAGTGTGGAGGTGAATGGACTGATTTAAGGACAGTTCATTGACAACCTCTGGCATGAAAGAAGAGTTGGTGCCAGGGTCACAGTGTCCTTATGAAAGACAGTGTAGAGTGGGGCCAGCCCATGAGAGCTTTTAACTGACACCATTCTAGCAGAGAAGGGCTACTAGCAAAACAGTCTTTCATGTGTACATTTGGAGTGTTGCAGAATTTGACTCAAAAGGAGGCAGTGAGTTTTCCTACGATAAAGTTGAAGTCCCAAGGGGGTGGGGGACAGACTTACTTGGTGGTCTGATGTGCAAGACCCCTTTCAGGAATAACTTAACATCTAGCCTGGCTAGTAGAAGAGGTTCAAGGGGTAAGCAGGCAGAAATTGCAGAAAAGTGAACTTTCACTTTCAGTACGAAAGGCCAGCCTTGAGAAGTTCGCACACACAATTAAGGACAATTAGGGTATCCGCCTGAAAGGGATTCCTGTGCCTCTGCAGACACCACTTGGAGAATCTTTCCAATTTTGACATGTAGGATCACCTTGTAGTAAGTTCCCTGGCCTCCCGCAGAACTGAAAGCACATCCTCAGAATAGTGGTGTCTGAAGCGAATTAAAAGTTTATCGCCCAGAGTGTTAGGCGTCTGTAGGAGAGGATGACTTGTGGTGATTGCCCTTACAAAGCTCCAAGAAGAGGGGGAGCCAATGCTGTCTTGGTCAAATCGGGAGTCACCAGCAAGAGTTTTGTTCTGTCCTCATTGATCTTCAGCAGGAACTTCTGAACAAGGGGTAAAGGGAGAATGCATAAAGAAACATACCCTTCCAAGATATTGAGAAGGCATCTGTTGCCATAGCCTAAGGTTCTGAAAGTGTAGTGCAAGCGGAGGGAAGTTGTGTGTTGGAGGAGGCAAAAAGGTTTTTTTTGAGGTGTACCCCACCAGTTTTGCCAGGCCCAGGAAGACATCCCTGAGAAGCATCCATTAGTGTGCTCATCAGGGATCTGTTGAGGTAGTCTGCCCGAGAATTATGTTAAGGAATGCAAACCGCCTGCAAATTACTCCCTGGGAGGTGGCCAGTTCCCACACCAGGAGTGCTAGTCTGCAAAGCAAATAAGAATTGGTCCCCCCATGCTTATTGAGATATCACAGCACTCTGGTACAGTCTGTAAAGATTTGTAGTGGAACTTGTTGTAGACTGGTCTGGAAGTCTCGCAAAGCCAATAATATTGCCCTCATCTCTCAGATGTTGATGTGTTCTTTCCTATGTGGCCCTGGCCATATCCCTTGCACCTTCAGGTGCCCTAGAGTTGCTCCGCAACCAAGTCTGAACCGTATGTGTACATGATCTGTTTGAGTTCAGGGTGTTGGAAGGGAAGACCTGGCTTCAGGTTAACCTGCTTCAACCACTAATACATTTTTTGTTTCAGGCGGGGCAGGATGGGGAACACTGTACTCGAGGGGGTGGGAGTGATGGGTCCAAACTGACCTGAGGTATCACTGCAATTTCTTCATATGGAGTCTTGCCAAGGTAAACATGGGGACAGTGGATGCCATATAGCCCAGAAGCCTGCGGTACTCCCTTGTGGTGAATTCTGCCATCTGGAGGACCAGAAGTAGGTGATGTGTCAAGCTTTCCACCTTTTTTTTGGGGGGGGGGGTAGGCTTTCATGTTCGCACGAATCCTGCACTACAAGACTGTCTTGAGTAGGTACCACTTGGGATTTTGGAAAATTGATATGAAAATTCAGGGACTGTAAGAAAATTGATATGAAAATTCAGGGACTGTAGGAGAGTAATGACAACCTGCAAATGTTGGAGGATGGTCTGTTTGCAGTCTGCCTGAATGAGTAGGAAGTCCAGTTAAGGAAATATGTAGATTCCTTTTGTCCTGCACAAGCCAATAACTGGAGCCAGACATTTGGTGAAAACTCTTGGTTCAGTGGAAAGGCCAAAGGGCAAAGCTGAAAACTGAAAGAGAGGAGCCCACAGAGAACCTCAGGTATTTCTTGAAATTGGGCTTCTAGGGATGTGAATGTAGGCATCCTTGACATCAAAACTGGCCATGAATCCTTGAAAGAGTACCAGAGGCCACAACACAGTGGATCTGGTCATCACCAACATGGGCGACAGATGTTCCATACTGGAGGTCAACCAGTCACTGGTTAGATCAGACCATAAACTAATCACCCTGTATGTCCACACCCCACCCACCACCTCCAACCAAAGAAACCACGGTGAAAAACTTTTCTAAAGCAAACTTCACCTTACTTAAGGCAGAGGTGGTAAGTTTCACAGCCCCCACGCTAAAGGATAACACTGCCTGAGATGGAGAATCCTTCACAATTGCATTCTTTGAGTATCTACAAGGAAGGATGGATCTTGTGCCATCCCTAGCAAGACCAAGACTCACTCCCCTAAGAGAAGGAAACCAGTCTGGTGGACCCCTGCCATAAACAGTAAAGTAAACCCAAGAAGGAAAGACATCCCTGATCAGGATCATTAAGATACTAAGGTCCCTCAAAATCATCCAAGACTAACTTCGAAAGGAAAATAGCCAAGGATTCGAAAGATGACCACAAAGCCTCCTTTAGCTATGTCAAGAATCTAAGTGACAACTCGCAGATATGCTCCGAGTTAGTGCAAAATAGCGCAAAAATATACTGAACCTACTGATATTGCCAACATCCTGGCAGATAGATTAAGTGCAAACTTCACCTCCCTCTCACCTTGAAAAGGGCCCACAATACCACTGGAAAATTGTAGTGTCCAAGAAATCACAGAAGCACAGGTGAAAACAGCCCTTTCAAAAGCCAAAAGCACATCAATGGGGCCAGATGGTGTCCCAGGCTGTGTCTTACACGAACTAACCCCCCACCTAAACATGCTGCTGAACATCAGCCTCTCCACAGAATGGGCACAGCAACTGTTATTCCGCTCCACAAAGAAGGGGCCACAACTGACCCTGGTAACTATCGCCCCATAAGCCTGACTAGCCTTGTCTGCAAGGCTATGGAGCGCATCACTATGGAACTCGTTAACAAAGACATTGGGAACCTCCAAACACTTGAGCCGACCCAGTTCGGCTTTAAGGCAGATCATACCTACTAAACCTGGCTGACTTCTTCAAAACAGTCACCAAGGTCATAGACTAGGAAAAGGTGGTTCACACAGCCTACCTTGATCTCGCCAAGGCGTTAGACACCATTCCTCACTCGGGTATTATAGAAAAACTCACCAGCCTGAACATAAACCCCTACGTCACAAGATGGGTTGCCAACTGGCTTACAGACAAAACTCAAACAGTAAGAATAGCGGGCTCCATGTCAGACTCTAAACCAGTCAAGTGGTGTCCTGCAAGGCTCTGTTCTCGGACCCCTACTGTTTGGCATATATTTCTCAAAAGTACAGGCAAACACAGGAGGACTATGGCTAACCAAGTTCACAGATCACTGCAAACTGGGAGCCATAACTGACTCTCCGGCTGACACGGACCATCCTTCAAAAAGGCCTTACTGAGAGACACCTGGTGTCAAAGTCATGGCCTCAAGCTAAATGCCAAAAAATGCACAGTCATCCCGTTTGGGAAAACAAAACACCCATGAACTACCACATAGGCAGCAGCCCCCTTAATACAGAAGAGGTAATAAGAGATCTGGGGAACCAGGTAGATAGTAATCTCTCCTTTGACAATCATATTGCTAAAGTAGTTAGGAAACCTATGTGGCCCATCTAATTACTAAGGGGTTCGCATCTAGATATAGAGATTATAGTGCCCCTCTACTCGTCACTCAGATCCAGAGTACAATGCTCCATTTGGGATGTACCTCACAAGACACTTCCAACAGCTGGAAAGATCACAAAAGTACCTCACCAAGAGGATTACTGGCCTCAAACTTATGTTCCTATGCGGCCTGGCTGAAAAAACACAAGCTGTACTCCGTGGCATATCACTTACTCAGAAGTGATCTCTGCCGGACTTACAAAGCCATGTCCAACTCAGAATTGACGGACATGCTCCACCTAAAGAAATACAAGTCACTGCGAGCCATACGCTCTAGTGAGCCAAACCTCACCACAACAATAAATAGAACATGCTGGAGGGATAGAGTCCTGTCACAGAGACTCCCGATGCTTTGGAACAAAATTCCTAACTACATTAGGCACAGCCCCTCACTAACACTCATCAAAAGAAGCCTTGATGAGTGGATGGGTAACAGAAAATACACCTCTGGGATCACTTCATTGGCTCTGCTTGACAGAGGCCCAGTTAATTAATCAATGGGGCGGCAAAAGCAGACATTTTGGCTAGGCTTAAAAATACCCTCAGGCAGATAGCCTAGTACCTACCTATGAACCTACGAGTTATTAAGGTCAGCATCCTGAAAGTTGGAACCTGGACAAAGATTGACAAGTGAGAGGTCTAGAGTTGGCCTTCAGGGACGGTCTTTTCTTGGAACCAGGAAAATCATTGAGTAGAAGCTTCTTTTTTTTGCAGACAGTGGAACTGTTTAAATGGTGCCTTTAGCCATGAGATTGTCTAACACTGGCTGCAATAGGGGGATCTTTTCTATTGGGGGCTGTGGGATACCCCTTCGCTTTGGAGGCATGAGCCAGGTCATAAAATACCAGTTTTCTGTTATACAAAGGACCCATTTGTTTGAAGTAATAAATCTCCACACCTGGATACAGTGAAAGAGATGCACAGAGAAATAGAGAGAGGGAGAAGGTGGGGGTTCTAAGGTTGGCAGGTAGTCAGACACTACCTGCCATGTCTTGAAAAGGAGGCCTTTCTCTAAAAGATGGGGAGGCTCTGCTAGGAGTAGGTTGCTTCCTGGAGGTTTTCCTAGGCCTTGTGAAAGCAGCAGGACGAGTGTGCACTCTGATAAAACTGTTTTTTCTGGGTAATTCCTCTGAAATTTTGGAATATGACAAACCAGCAGGAGTTTTGAATCCTACTTCTCTTTCCTCTTTTGTTGTAATGACTTGAATAAGTCAGCCACTTTTGTTCCAAACAGGGCTGTATTGTCCAAAGTGGCATCAACCAGCTTGGCTCTAAAGTCAACTGTTAGATGGAAGCATAGCCAGGAGTACCTTCTCAAAGCAGAGGCTGATTTTGCTGACCTGGCTGAGGCCTCAGCAGCATTGTAACTGCACTTTAGAGTGCCTGGAAACGTGAGAAGTAAGAGCAAACAGCAAAGATGGTGAAGCTTTGGAAGCAAAATCAGAGGAGTCAAACAATTCCTTTGAGATATTCTCCAAAATGGATTAGGCATATTTAGCCATGTGTGTCTGGTATTTAGTAGCTCTGAAAGCCAGAGTGGCACAAGTATACATTTTCTTACCTGGACGTTACATAGTTTCTGTCCTTGTCAGCAGGGAGGATGGTGGTAGAAGGCAATAATTTTGAAACCTTATCAGTGGAAATTGTGGCAGGGTCTGCAGCAGCACACTTACAAACTTAGCAGACACAGGGACATAAAACCCGTAAGGTCTGTGTGGAGCAGGGGGCTGAGAGTCCAGGTTCAGGGATGCTGAAGAGAAGGCATCCAGAAAAGCTGGCAGAATGGGTGGAACAGCAGTAGGTGTTAGGGAATCCATGTGAATGAAGTCATAAATAACTTGTTTTGTACCTCTATCATTTCAGGTAACTCCTACTTGAAATGTTTCTTCATGTCAGTAATGGTTTCCCCAATGTTGAAATCCTCTGCTGAGAAGTCAGGGTCAACAGATTCTTCCTCAAGGGAACAATATCCCAAGGGGGAATGCAGCCGTGTTATATGAAAGGGATTCTTCAGAGAAATAAATCAGAGAATTCCTCCTATTCCCTCTGAGAGGGATCTGCTGTCTGATGAATAGGGCTCACTATAGGAGGAAGGACAGTGGAATGTCCCTGGAGTGGTAGGCCATAAAGGAATTAAACAGGTTTTGGTTGAAGGCCTCCCTGTCCAGAGTACTTTCAGGAGAAGGAGACGTATACTTTTTTTTCCTTCCTTTTGAGAGACCTAGCGGGCGTCTGAATGGAGAAAGGCCTAAAATCGGGCGACTAAGGTAAAGAGAAGATCCAACCATCCTACTGAAATCGCTGCTTTAACCCTGGTGTCGTAAAAGACTCTGTGGATGTGCCCTCCGCACAGGAATGTTCGGCTTCAAGGAAGGTACCCGCTGAATCTGAAGCGGCGGCGAAGAGTCTTCAACAAAGTCTATGTCTGCCACAGGCTGAAGGTTGAAGGAGGCGCAGCAGTAGTATTAGGTCTGATGGTTTTGGCCTTTTTTGATGGTTCAATAAGAAAGTCAGCAGAACCCTCCACATGTAAGGCTGTTTGAGATGCTGGTTTTCTAGGCATTAGTTGAGTGCATGGAGACTGCAGCAGAGTTTTGGGCACAAACACCTGGCAGATGGTGCAGGCCTTAGTCATGCGACCTACTTAAAAATAGACACTGATCGTGGGTATCCTTGTGAGTTATCCGATGGCCGGACTTGCACTTGTCGTTTCTGGATGACATGAGCAAGTATTATAATAGAATAAATGACTGAAAAGGTTCCCCAATGGGAGACTTATCAGATTTCTTATGAAAAAGACAGCCAGGATGCCAGCAACCCGACGTTCAACTTGCGGCAAAGTTCTGAGGGCTGGTGCATGCAGCAGACATCACTTTTATTGCCCATATTCTGCTACCCACATCAGGGGGAGTGGATTCTGCGTCCATTGGATGTATACAGACAACTAAGATCTATGGAGCGTATCATCATGAAACTCAAAGACATTGGGAACCTCCAAACACTGGATCCTACCCAATTTGGCTTTTAAGGGCAGATCTCGCCTCTTGAACCTGGTCGACTTCTTGGAAACAGTCACCAAGGCCATAGATGAAGGGAAGGTAGTCCACACAGCCTAACTGTACCTCGCAAAAGCCTTTGACAATACCCCACTCGGGCCATCAACAGCTTAAATATCAACCCCCTATGTCACAAGATGGGTTGCAAAAGTACAGTTTTGTACCTACCATAAATGTAGATGTTCGAGTGCTCAAACAGCTGCAGTCATAACAGATGGGTTTATCCTGCCGTCAGGCGGGTCCTCGGTCGGCCAAATTCCAAAGTCTAGGTCTGGCGTCGGTTGTCGTCGCTAATTCCCTGACGTCAGTGCGGCAGGGGTATAAAAGAGGCAGCCAACGCCATTTTCTTCAGGATTTTCTTGCCCCAGATGTCAGGTGCCCCCAGAAAGAAGGCAAAAGTACAGTTGTGTATACCTACCATAAATGTAGATGTTAGAGCGTCTTCACTGTTGCAGTCATAACTGTAGGGTACTCCTGCCGGCAGGCAGCCCAAGGTCGGCCAGAATATCCAAGTCTGGGTCCGGCATTGGTTGCATCAGCAAGAACCCTGATGTCAGAGCGTATGGGTATAAGGCTGACAGCAGACACCATCTTCTCCAGCCTTTCTTGCCCCTGATGTCAAAAGCCCCCATAAACCAAAAGGTGTCCCCAAAGGAAACCCAAATACACCAAAAAGGTAGTGGAAAGGAAAACACAGTAAGCAAATAGAAAGAAGAGGGGTCTGGAGGGAGGGAAACACCGACTGCAACAGTGAAGACACTCGAACAGCTAAATTTATGGTAGGTATACACAACTGTACTATGTTCTTTGTGTTTCACTGTTGCAGTCATACCTGTAGGGTAGAATCCCAAAGCTGAGAATACGGGAGGAGGTTATGAAAAAGGAGCAGCTAGAAGACCCTACAAAACAGCAGAGGCAAAGCCTGCCCTAGACTTAGAGTACAAAGGGAGGTTATAGTGCTTGGAAAAAGTATGCACTAAGCTCCAAGTGGCAGCCTCCAGAATGTCCTTGGTAGGAACCCCTCTGAAAAAAGGCTGCTGAAGTGGCAGCTGCCCTAGTAGAATGAGTCCTGACGGTACCTGGAATTTGTTTCCCATGAAGAGAGTAATAATATCTTATACCATGAGCAATCCATTTGGAAATAGTTTGCTTAGAAAGGGCTTTACCAAGAGAACTGGAAGCAAAAGAAATAAGCAATTGATCTGATTTTCTGAAACTTTTAGTTTTGTCCAGGTAAAAACGTAGCTGCCTGTGTACGTCTAAAGAATGTAAGATCCTTTCCCCCCTATTTTGGGGTTTAGGAAAAAAGGTAGGAAGGTGAATAATCTGATTTAGAGCCACTCTAGAGACCTTAGGCATAAATGTAGGATTGGTCCTCAAGGAAACTCTGTCCTGATGGAAGATGAGGTATGGTTCCGTGGCCAAGACGGCTTGAAGCTCTGACACCCTTCTAGCAGAAGTCAAGGCCAACAGGATAGCTGTCTTCCAAGACAAGAACTTCATGTCCGCAGAGGCAGCAGGCTCAATAGGAGGCAAAGTAAGCTTTTCCAAGACATAATTGAGATCCCAAGGAGGGACAGGAGGAGTTCTAGGGGGTTTTAAATTCTTAGCTCCTCTCAGAAATTGTCTGACCAACTGGTGGGAAAAAATGGGAGGAACACAATTGAAGTGTGCTGAAATAGCAGAAGCATGAATTTTAATGGAAGAAAATGAAAGACCTTTAATCAAAAGGTCTGAGAGATAAAGTAAGATAGAGGAGATATCTGGTATTAAAGGATCATAGAGCCACGATCCTGCATCCAAATACAAAATCTTTTCCATTTAGAAGCATAAGATTTCCTGGTACTAGAACGCCTAGCTTCCAAAAGAACATCCAGAACTTGTTCAGGAAGAGAGGAAGAGATCAATTGCCTTTGATGAGCCAAGCTGCCAGACAGAGTCTTGATTTGAGAGTGAAATACCTGACCCCGATGTTGGGAAAGTAGAGAATGGGTAAGAGGAAGATTCCAAGGAGGTACCAAGGAAAGATGCAGAAGAGTAGGGTACCAAAACTGATGAGGCCAATTTGGAGCTATCAAAATGATTAGACTGGGTTTGTCCAGCTTTATCTTTAGCAATACCCGAGGCAGAAGAGGAAGGGGGGGGGGCATATCCCGAAAGATTCCTCCAACTGAAAGACAGGGCGTCCACTTTCCAAGCTGTCTTCTGGAAGGACCTGGTGCAAGAGAGGCAACTGATGGTTGAGATGAGATGCAAATAGGTCTGAGGACAGCCCCAAACTGCAGTCATCTTGCTTAATAAGTTGGGGTCCAACATCCATTCGTGAGGATCCAAAATGTTTCTGCTTAGGCTGTCTGCTAAGATTTTGTTTTCCTGGAATGAACTGTGCCTGAAGATCCAGATTCAACTTTAGGGCTGTATCCCATAAGGTCATGGCAAGTCTGCAAAGGGGGTAAGAGTGAGAGCCCCCTTGCTTGTTTATGTACCACATGACTGGGGTGTTGTCTGTTCATATTACCAGAGGTCCTGGCTTCAAAAGGGCCTGGAAGGCTAGAAGAGCATTCTGGACTGCTAACATTTCTTTCAAGTTGATGTGCCATAGAAGGTGTTTGTCTAAGAACCCTGTTGGCATTTGTCTTGAAAATGGGCTCCCCATGCATAATCCGAGGCGTCCGTGGTTATGGTCAGAGTAGGTTGAGGCATACGAAAGGGCTTGCCTTCGTTCAAAACACACGCCCTGGACCACCAAAGGAATTCCTTCTGGAGGCAGGGAATCAGTGGTATCATTGTATCCAGACTGTGGCAATGTTGAGACCATACACTCTTTAGGTACCATTGAAGTTTCCTCATGTGAAGCCTCGCATTTGGAATCAATAGGATGCAAGAGGCCATGTAGCCCAGAGCCTGCAGGAATTTCCTTGCAGTGAGCTGAGTTAATGCTGACAAGGTCTTGAAGATTGAAGCCAGCTGTAACTTTTTCCGGAGTGAAGAATGCTTTCTGTAAACTTGTGTCCAAAAGAGCTCCCAAAAAGATCATTTGTTGAGACAGAATCAAATGCGACTATGTTCACTGAGAATCCCAGTAGTAGGAAAAGACGTTGAACAAAATGCAGATGTTGTAGTAGAAGGTCTTTGCTGTCTGCCTGAATTAGACAGTCGTCCAGATAGGGGTAAACCTGAATCCCCTGAAGTCTGCAATAAACTACTACTGGAGCCAGGCATTTGGTAAAAACTCTGGACGCAGTAGATAAGCCAAATGGCAGTACAGAGAATCGGAAGTGTCTCGAGCCTGCCTTGATTCTGACGCACTTTCTGCAATGTTGCCTTATGGGGACGTGTAAGTAAGCCTCTTACGTCCAATGTTACCATCCAAGAATCTTTTGCGAGCATTGGAAGAAGTTGAAGTGTAAGCATCTTGAATTTTGGAATTTCCAAATAGATGTTTAATATAGAGAGGTCCAGAATAGGTCTCCAGGAGTTTTGTTTTCTTGGGACCAGAAAAAGTCTTTAATAAAAACCTTTCCCCGCCTCTAGAGGTGGAACTGGTTCTATGGCCCTTAAGGCTAATAAGGCGTCCACTTGATTTAAGGCCTCTGTCCATTGATGTTTTGGCAGATCTGGCCAGCCTGAAGGCCTTGGCAGAGTGTGAAAGTGGAATCTGTAACCTTTCAAAATCACGTTTAACACCCATTTGTCCTGGGTAACGAGTCCAATTCTGGTAAAAAAAAGTAAGTTTTCCTCCGAGAGGGGATTCCAGGGCAGGAGGACCTGGAGCCCAACAGAGGGAGTTATTGAGTCTGTTTTCTTTGGGTTTGAGACCTGTCTTCTCCCCTTCAAGGTGAAGAAGCAGTACACTGTCTAGGTCTGTAGAAGGCCTGAGCCTCTGGAGCGTCTATATCTTCCCCTTTGAGGCCCGTCAGAGGTGGGAAAAGACCAATTTTTGGAGAGCCAATTCCTAGAAAATCTAGGAGGCTGAACTTGCAAGAAATCTTTAACAGTCTCCATAGACTTGGCTTTTTCTTCCATCTTTTTAATAACCTCCTCAGCCTTAGACCCAAAAAGTACATCATGCTGAACAGGGGCATCTAGCAATTTTGCCTTAACTTGTTCAGGTAGATTCTGCTCATGAAGCCAGGCATGTCTTCTGATAACAGTACCAGAGGCAGCCGCCCTGCAAGAAGCCTCTAAGGAATCAAAAGCACAATGTAAACTATGTTTGCTGACTTGTTCAGTAGCATGCAACACATCCTGTAATTCCTAGTCCTCAGCACAAGCAGGAAAGGCAGAAATCCTTTGTTTTAAAATGGATAAAAGAAACTGCTGATACTTAAACATGTGAAATTGGCAGTTTAAAGCTCTAATAGAAAGGGTGGCTGAAGTATAAACCTTTTTGCTCCACCTGTCCAAAGCACGAGAATCCTTCTCAGAGGGGATAGGATTCTTAGAGGAGGCGGCCTTAGCAGCCTTGGAACCTTGCGAAATAGTTTCAGGATCAGCAGAAGGGGGTCTTGAATAAAAATTGATGAGAATCAGAGACCCTGTAAAATCTATCAGGCTTAGAAGGAGCAGGAGGCATGGAATCAGGATTCAAGTTAGCTTCAGAGAAGGCATCATCCACAATATCAAGTACAGGAGGAATAGCTAAAGGCCTGTGCTGAGGGAGAAGGAATTCCCTGAGTCTCTTTTTGGAAGCAGAATAATCCTGACCCTCCCAATGAAAATGCTCCCTCATCTCATGCAAGGTTTCCCCAAAAGAAAAATCTTCAGGGGGGGAGGCAGAGGGAACAGAATCCACTGCATCCGAATCCTCATAAGGAGGGAAGGAGTAATCCTGATCAGAGGAAGGAAGAAAGAGGATACAAAAGCCTGATCAGAGGAATCATAAGGGATATCCTGTCTAGGCCTTTTCTCAGGAGGAGGGTGAGAACCCTTATCATAGTTAATAAATCCTCAGCCATCCAAAGTAATATTTTCTGAGTCTTGGGAGCTGTATCCGAAGAAGCTTGAGTAGAATGTCTGGGTTTAACAGGAGTCTTTGACTTAGCTTTGGTCTTTGTGGATATAGTTGTGTGAAGGCCTGAAGACCCCCTCAGAAGCCGGTACCTGCACAGCGGTTCCGGAACCATCTGAAGGAGCGACGTCCGAAGGTCCTGCAGCAGACAAATTACTAGGCCTAGTTGGCTCACCATGTGAGTCCGTGTCAGCCATCGGTTCTGAAGTGGCGGACAGGGGCTGCAAAAGCGCCTCACTGACGACCGCCGAACCCGAAGCTGGCTCCGGCTGCAACGTGTCCTGTTTGGACCTCAGAGGCCTGTCCTTGTGCTTCTTCTGTAATCCGGTAGTCGGTTCCGATGACATTCTATAATTAGTCTACCGAAGTAATTCAAGGCCCAATCGTACCTACGCTTGATAGTGCGAGAATTAAACCTGGCACAGAACCGACAACAAGAAACGTCGTGGTCAGGGCCTAAGCAAGGTAGACAGTAAGAGTGGAAATCTTTATGAGGTATTTGTTTTCCACACGATACACGTTTATTAACTTTTTCTGACATCGGAGGAGCAAGAAAGAAGTTTCCCCAACGGGGTACTTAGCTTTGAGAAGAGAAGTAGAAACTTCGGACCGACGACAATCACACCACGTTGTCTTGAAAACGCCAACCAACAACTAGCGAACTGCTTTGCACCGCACGGCAAGAAAGACTGGAGAAGATGGCGTCGGCTGTCAGCCTTATACCCATACGCTCTGACGTCAGGGTTCTGGCTGATACAGCCGACGCCGGACCCAGACTGATATTCTGGCCGACCTCGGGCTGCCTGCCGGCAGGAGTACCCTACAGTTATGACTGCAACAGTGAAACACAAAGAACATCAATGTTATGCAAAGATGCAATGTTGATAAATCAAACAGTAGTTGCAAGCAAATGCACCATAAAAGAATACCCCAAAAAGGTTATATGAAAAGTGTTAGTCATAAGCCTGTCCTAAGACGGGATGGGAGGGAGGGAAACCCTGGACTGCAGCTGTATGAGCACTTGAACATCTACATTTATGGTAGGTACAAAACTGTACTATGTTCATCGTGCATACAGCTGCAGTCATAACAGATGGGTAGAATCCCAAAGCTAAGTAAGGGTGGTAGGCACAGAGTGGAACTAGGCGGAGCTAGGATGCCCTGCAGGACTGCTGTGGCAAAGACCGCTGAGTATAGTGGGAGGTGATAGTGCTTGGAGAAAGTGTGCACTGAACTCCAGCTGGCTGCTTCCAAAATGTCCTTGGTAGGGACCCCCCCTGAGGAAGGCTGCAGAGGTAGCTGTGGCTCTGGTGGAGTGGGATCTGATGCATGCAGGCACAGTTTTTCCATGAAACGAGTAACAAAAGAGTATGCAGTGGGCTATCCATTTTGAAATTGTCTGTTTGGAAATAGCCTTTCCTTGAGCACCTGCAGCATAGGACACAGAGTTGCTCAGATTTCCTGAATGGCTTTGTTCTGTCCAAATAGTAACGAAGTTGCCTGTGAATGTCCAAGGAATGTAGTAGTTTTTTTCCTTTGTTTTGTGGATTAGGATAAAAGGTAGGTAAAATGGATAGTCTGATTCAAAGCTACTCTGGATACTACCTTTGGCATAAAGGTAGGGTTGGTTCGTAAGGAAACTCTGTCCTGATGGAAAATGATGAATGGCTGCACAGCCATGAGGGCCTGTAGCTCCGAAAACCTGCGTGCTGAGGTGATAGCCAGAAGAAAGGCTGTTTTCCATGACAAGTACTGTAACTGTTGAAGAAGCTGGCTCGAAGGGAGGAAGGGTTAGCTTTTCCAATACAAAGTTGAGGTCCCAAGCAGGGAATGGTGGTTTCCTTGGGGGTTTTATATTCTTTGCCCCTCTGAGGAACTGCCTTAAGAGAGGATGAGAGAATAAAGGAGGATCTGTGTTGTATTGTGCAGAAATGGCTGAAGCAAGGATCTTGATGGAGAAGGAAAGTTCATTGTTTAACATCTCCGCTAGGTACTGTAAAATTTGAGGTATATTTATTACCCAAGGATTCTGTCCCTTTTCTTGATTCCAGGCACAAAATAGTTTCCATTTGGCGGAGTAGGCCTTTCTAGTAGAAGGTCTTCTGGCCTCCAAGATTACGTCCTGCACTTCCTTGGAGAGGAGAAACTGTTGGGAAATTAAGTAATTCTCCATGCAGCTAAATTTAGAGTTTTGAGATGGCTGTGAAGAGTTTTGTAGTTGTCCTGGAACAACAGAAGAGGGACTAGAGGTAGGGTCCATGGTGGGGAATGTGTCAAGCTCTTCAGGAGCAGATACCAGTGTTGTCTTGGCCAGTCTGGAGCAATGAGAATCATTTTCGGCCTCTGCTCTGGCTTTTAATAGAACTTTGGGCAGCAGAGGTAGCGGCGGGAAGGCATAGACTATCAAAGTTGCCCAATTGAAGGAAAGTGCGTCCACTTTCCAAGCCTGTGGATGATAGGTCCCGGAACAAAATTTTTTCAACTGGCAAATTCTGTGGGTAGCATAGAGATCTGTGTCTGGCTGTCCCCATGCCAGAGGTATCTTTGTGAAAACTTGAGGATGCAACTTCCATTCGTGTGGATCTGTCATACTTCTGCTTAGGTCGTCTGCCAGTGTGTTTTCCTTCCCTGGCAGGAATTGTGCCAGTAGTTGAATTTGCAATCCCAGTGCTGTGTTCCATAGGGTCATGGCTTGCCTGCACAGGGGGTATAAATGAGTTCCCCCATTTATTTATGTACCACATCACTGTGGTGTTGTCTGTCCTTATCAATAGCTGGCCTGGATGCAGTAGGTCTTTGAAGGTCATAATAGCCTTTTGCACGGCTAGCATTTCCTTTTGGTTGTTGTGGAGGTGCTTTTCTTTTCGGGTCCATTTTCCCTGAATGCACTGATCTGTCATGTGTGCTCCCCGGGCATAATCTGAGGCGTCTGTTGTGATGATTTGAGTTGCTTGAGGTACACACAAAGGAAGACCTGTGTTTCTTTGGCAAGCTTGAGCCCACCATATAAATTCCTTTTGAAGGCATGGAATGAGTGGTATAACTGCTTCCAAGCTGTGGCTGTGTTGAGACCATAGTTTTTTTAGGTACCATTGAAGTTTCCTCATATGCAGCCTTGCACACGGGATTAGTAGGATGCAAGAGGCCATGAATCCCAAAGCCTGCAGGACTTCCCTTGCAGTTAGCCTGGTGTAAGTTGCCATTTTTCTGAAGTATTGAGACAGTTGCCCTTGCTTGTCTGGCGTGAGGTAGGCCATCTGGGTGGTTGTATCCAAGCTGGCACCCAGGAAAATTATTTGTTGAGAGGGTATTAGTTTTGATATCTTTTTGTTGACTGTGTATCTCAGGAAGTTCAACAGTTTTATTACAAACGCCAGGTGCTGCAGTAGTATGTACTTGCTGCCCGCTTGGATCAGGCAGTCGTCCAGATATGGGTAGATTTGTATCCCTTGTAGTCTGCAGAGGGTGATTACTGACGCCAGATATTTCGTAAACACTCTGGGTGCAGTAGATAAGCCAAAGGGCAATGCAGAGAATTGGTAATGGGTTGAACCTGCAAGAAATCTGAGGTATCTTCTGCAATCTTGTCTGATAGGGACATGCAGGTATGCCTCGAGGTCCAATGTTACCAGCCAAGACTCCTTGCCCAGCATGGGAAGAAGCTGCTGTAATGTGAGCATCTTGAATTTTGGCACCTATAGATGTGTTTAGGATGGATAGGTCTAAGATAGGTCTCCAATCTTTGTCTTTCCTTGGTACCAGGAACAGTCTAGAATAAAACCCTTGACCTTGTTCTTTTGCAGGTACCTCGAATTGTTTTCATGTCCATGAGAGCTGAAATTTGTTTTTGAGCCTCTGCCCTTTGATTTTGTGGCAGGTATGGCATGCCTCTCATTTTTGGAAGGGTGTGAAAGTGGAACCTGTAGCCTCCGTCTATAATGTCCAGAATCCATTTGTCTTTTGACAATATGCCAATTTTTTGAGAATGTCAGTTTTCAGCCCAAAGGTGCTGCCATTAAAGCTTTGCTTGGCAGGTGTAGGGGGACGCCATTGCGTCTGTTTTCTAAAAGACTGTGATCCATCTTCTCCACCTCTTGGGGTTGGTGCTTGCCACTGTCTAGCTCTGAAAGATCCTTGAGGTTGCCCTCTACCCCTAGGACGCCTGTATCTGCCCCTTTGAGGTCTGTCCGTGGCTGGAAAGGACCAATTTTTTGAAGCCCTATTTCTGCTGAAACGTGGAGGCTGTACCTGCAGGAAATCTTTCACTGTTTGCATTGATTTCGCTTTTTCCTCCATTTTCTTTAGCACCTCCTCAGCTTTAACACCAAACAATACATCTTTTTGAAGAGGTGCATGTAATAATTTAGCTTTGATATGATCTGGTAAGGTTTGCTCTTTGAGCCAAGCATTCCTACGTATAACAGACCCCGTAACAGCAGCTCTACATGAGGCCTCTAAAGCATCAAAACCACACTGCAAGGTATGTTTACCCACTTGCTCTGCACCATGCAACAAATCCTGCAACTCTTAAATCTGGTTGTGTCATCTTGCTTTTCAGCTGAGATATCAAAAACTGTTGATACTTTAACATATGGAACTGACAGTTCAATGCCCACATGGTTAAAGTGGCAGAGGTGTACACCTTTTTCCCCCACCTTTCTAAAGCTCTGGAATCTCTCTGAAGGTAATGGGTTTTTAGCAGTAGAGGCCTTAATTCCCTTTGGATCCTGTGAAATTGTTTCTGGGTCAGCAGTATGGCTTTTATATAGGAACTGATCAGGAACCCGGTAATACCAGTCTGGTTTAACAGGAGCTGGAGGCAAAGAATCTGGATTAAGGCTGGCTTCTGAGTACACATCATCCAATATATCTAAAACAGGAGGGATAGCCAGAGGCCTATGCTGGGGGAGCAGAAGGAATTCCCCGAGCCTTTTCTTGGAATCTGAGTAATCTTGGCCTTCCCAGTGAAAGTGTTCCCTCAATGTATGCAGGATTTCCCCAAAAGAGAAGTCCTGGGGGGGGGGGGGGGGGGCGGGGCTGAGGGAATAGACTCCTCTGCATCAGAGTCTTCGAATGGAGAATAGGCATAATCCTGGTCCTCAGATAGTTCTGAGGTAATAGTTCTGAGGTAATAGAAGCTTGATCTGAGGAAGGGTAGTCTTCCTCTAATCTGGGGCTTTTGTCAGAGGGGGGTTGAGAACCCTTGATAAGAGTAATCAAATCCTCAGCCATTTTAAGCATCTTTTTTTTTAGGCATGGTGCCTTGAGAGGGGGTCTGAGGAAGCAGGTTTTTTTTGTTTTCATGGCTGCTTTAGATTTAGTGAAGGCTTTAATAGAGAAGGAGGAAGGCCTGAAGACCCCTTGAGAAATGGCAGGCCTGACTAAATTCTGAGTTTCCCCGCCAGGAGTGGCGTCAGTATCTGTAGTAGGAATGGGTGCCAAGGAGCCTGCGACCTCGGGTACTTACGACACCAGTAATGCATTGTCATTGGTACTCAGGGGCTGCGTAGGCGCCTCGCTGAGTACCAGAGAACCGGTAGTCTGCCTTAGCGTGGTTTCAGTAGGAGGTGCCGAACTCATATGTCGGTCCTTATCTTTGCGTTTTTTCCTCAAAACTGGAGTCGAAGTATCCAACGACATATTTAAATATTTTGCCAAAGAAGTGAAGGGCGAACTTCGCCCGACGCTTAATAGTGCGCTTGTTGAATCTAGCACAAAAAAGGCAGGCCGAGACGTTGGGGTCTGGGCCTAAGCAAGGTATACAGAAAGAGTGGAAATCCTTATGCGGTATTTGCTTCCCACATGAAATGCAATTAACTTTGTCTGACATCAGTCTGAGGCAAGAAAAGTTTCCCCAACGGGGTACTTAGCTTTCAAGAAGACTTCGGCTGAAATACTTTCGTAAATCTCAGGAGTTGGCCGACCGGCACTTGCCGCGCGGTGCCAGAAGCAGAAGCAGTTCGCAAGAAAGACTAAAGAAAATGGTGTCGGCTGCCACTTGTACCCCTGCCGTACTGACGTCAGGGAAGAAGTGACGACAACCGACGCCG
>NC_056732.1:1584651109-1584745254 GCF_019279795.1 Protopterus annectens | reverse complement strand
AAATGGCTTCACTGAAGTGCGCAGACTCTATCCACTCAGTGTTTTCTTCGAGTAGTTGTGCTATATTGATGGGCTAGGGCTCGCATTTGGGGACCCCCGTTTATTCTGAGATCCTGGTGGTTTTCACATTAGTGTAAGGATGATGTTTATAGTCCTCTTTGGAATCATGGTATTTGGAACCCATTGGAAACTGGTGAAGTTCTTTGTAGTTCACTGTTGTAGTGCTGAATTCCTGTCTGCAACAGGTTTGAGGACAAGTTTGTCAGATGTTTGACTTCCTCCTACTTGACTCTGCTGGCCGTCTTGTAATGTAAGGATGTCCCATGGCTTAAATGGTAGTCAGCTTGCACCATCTTCAGCTGTTTGTTCTAGTGTGATTAAAGCCTTATTTGGTGCTTTAGATTTATCACTCTTAGGTTTACCCAAAATCATGAACTTAGTTTGCAGTTAGTTGTGGAAATGCATTTTCTTCATTATTAGGTTTTTATCTTTGTAAGTTGTTGAGCATTAAGTTAATGGTCTATGTAGAAACCAATTTCCCTGCAGATATTTTCCTGGCTTTTGCCTTATTTTCCTCCGTCTAAAGTGTGATGTGTCCATCTGTCACCACTTTGCATTTTAATTCTAAAATTATCAAACTTAGAGGGATGAGTACTTAAAGGAATACTTGCAGCAGAAGTTATGTGGTGATGCTGTTTCGTTTTTTCCCGTGTCTGACGAAATTTTTGGAGAGGATGATAAGCTTGTTGTGGTGCAGATACCCACTCAAGCTTAATCAACCTTCTATATTAGTTCTTCTCAGAACCACGTAGCAGTGTCTGGCTTCTGACATTAACATTCTGGTTACCAAGGTGGAGGATGCTATTCCCCATATGTTTGTATATGAGGAAGTACCTGTGGACCAAATTGTGGTAGCATTTGCTCCTCATTTGCGAATACCACATCCAAGTACAGGCCCAGGTCTCTAAAGATAAACCTGTCTGCCATCTCATTCTGTTCTGTATAGGCAGAAGCAGAATTCCTTGCATGAATTTTTCATTTTTTGTGAGGAGCTCCTTGATTTTTATATCTAGACATTTTAACCCTGAAAAGCCTCCTACTCCAGGAATCAGTCCTGTTAAGTGAAGAGGTGTGGAAACCCAGTGGAGTGTTGTGGTTTTTCTGATTTTGAGGCATATGTTGACCAGTACTTTAATTGGTTTTATACCATCTCTGAAGATACTAGCCTTAGACACTTTACCTAAGGATCTATATTTTGGGACATTTGCATAAAAAGAGAAAATAATTTAATTTGGAAGCTACTGAATTTTCACAAGCCAAACCTTCAGTTTTTGATTTATGGAAATTGGTCCGGGAACACCCTTGCTACTTGAGTCATATCCCCCTGTTGTACCCTGGAAAAAGTGATCATTTGTGTATAATGCTAGAGTCCTGCTGGCAGCTGTATATACAGCTTGTTGCAGGTGGTTAAGTGCCGTCTTCAGGTTTTAGGGTTTCCAAAGGTTGGGCTTTGAGAAACGCACACAAAATTGATAAAGTAGAGCTCTCTATTTGTTTTAGAAAGAAGACATGCACCAGTTTAGATTGGGTTTGGGAGCATTAAATTGTCCATTTCTTATGATTAAATACTAACAGTCTCTCCTAGTTGAGATGACGATGAAGTTTAAGTGGAGCCAGGATAACATTATCTGGGAGATATTGGAGTTGTTCAGTGGTAATTCCTGGGTTGCTATGCCAAAGACTCTTAGAAATGTTCCTTTGATGCTTCCGATGCCTCTTGCAAGGCAGATGCCATATGATTAGTTGCTGACTGTGCAGTGCCCTGCCAGAACATGTAAAGGTAGATACCCAGGATGCCCCATGGACAACGGATTTCCTTTTTGGGCCCCTGGCTAGTCAGATATTCTAGACACTACAAGCTAAAGGCATAGACTGTGCAGACTGTCCTCTAACAGTTTCTACTGGCCGTCTTGCCAAGGTTAAGGAGAGACCACCCCCTAATAGTAGAGTCCTTTCTAGTCTTTGAGACTGCATTTAAGAGCAGGAAAGAAAGGATACATATCAAAGGAAGTGGCAAACTACCACCCTGTCCAGGCAAGCTGGGCCGAGGTCTGGAGACCAGGCTGGGTGCAGCTCTTACTCAGATCATCTTAGCTATCCCCTTTTCCTGAAAATCCAAACTGAACTGTAATGCCCACCTTGGTTCTACCAGAAGAAATTCTGCAGCAGGCTCTTTTCTTCCTCAGTTAGCTAAATGTTACCGAAAACATGTGGTACGTATACCTCATGAAGTTAGAGTAGCAGGATGCAGTTTTCGCAACTTCCCATCTTCTCTTGCATTCTGTGCATCTTAAAAAGGCCAGCAGCAGCTGGCACAGTCTCTAGGCCAAAAACAACTGACAGATGTATCCACAGAACCTGTTCCAGTGTGATCACAACAGGTTTTCCAAGACAAGTAGATCTTTTAGGCCTGCTCTCTACCTCAGTGGTAAGCTGGTTCTTTTTTGTCCCTGAATGCAAGGCGGTTACCTTATATAAGCTGCTTGCCATGATTCTCCCAGAAGCTTCCATGTTCACCCTGATTTGGAAAGCTTTCTACCAACATATTCTTGTAGTGTAGGAACATACGAGTGGCCTCAGTTAAGGCAAGGGTCTCTTGCCATCATTTTTGTGCGTGGTCCTTTGCCTTCACTTTTCCCAGTCTTTACCAAAGATTTCTGTCCAGTTATAATATTTTCAAGGCCAACTACTTCTACATCTACCCCTGTCTGGATGACTCCCTTATTCAGGCTTCATTTTTGGAAGGGGTGCAGGCATCCTTCCACTTGAGTATGAATTGCTTCACCAGAATGGGGTTCTCCCTGAAACTCCAAGTTTATCTCTTGCCCTGCATCTGTATGGTTTTCCTAGGTGCAATTCTGGACTACAGGGACTTGGAAGACTTGCTTTTCAAAAGATAAGACCAAAAACTTTGTCACAGTTGTTTCTAGAAATATTACAAAGGACCAGAATCTTCATCAAGGAATTCCTAATGGTTCTTTGTTTCTTGACACCATGTATGCTGATTCCACCCTTATTTGACTGAATGAGAGAACTGCAATGACGCATTACATCTACCTTTGTTTTAATATTGCTGGCATTCCATGCAGACCCACATTCCCCTCCTCTACATAAAGTGGTTTGTCATACACCTTCATGGGTATCCATCTCATTTGAGTACTGTTATGTCCTGCTTAGAAATTCTTTTTTTTCCCCAGCTGAGCAGGTATTAGGGCAGGAGGTTAAGAACAGTCCTTTGTGCTATTTTCCAAACCTGCATTGCCAGCCTGCACAGTAGGTATGACTGTGTGCCTCTTGTTTATGTACCATAAACTCAGTGGTGGATGCATACCTTTAGTGCTAAGAAGGGGTTTCTTTTATGGCTTTAAATGGGCACCCTGACCCTAACAGTGGACTCCCCTGACTACTACTGGAGAGGGTGGCATTCAGGAGAGAGAGAGCACACAATGTTCAGGACATTTTGAAAAGCGTTTTTCATAAAGTACATCAACCTCAAGGAGATGGCACTCCACAGGCTGTTGATAGCATTCAGAGCTCAATGGTTCATTGGTAAGTACTAGGCTATCTGCCCATGGGCATTTATAAGCCTAGCCACAGAGTGTGATGGCTTTCGCCTCCCCATTAGATTAGTAACCTGGGCCTCTGTCAATAGGGCTCCTGAAGTGATCCCAGGGTTGAACTTACGATTACCCATCCACTCATCAAGATTTCTCTTGAAGAGGGTCAGAGAGGAGCTCTGTCTAATATGGATTGGGATTCTATTCCAGAGTGAGGGGAGTTGCTGGGACAGGAATCTATCCCTCCAGCATGTCCTGTTTATTGTACATAGGTTCAAGTCGCTAGAACGAGTGATTCTGAGGGATCTCATTTTTTTGAGGTGAAGCATGTCCATTAGTTCAGGGTTTGACATGGCCCTATAGGTCAGGCATAGGTCACCTCTGAGCAGACGGTAAGCGACCTGAGAAGTGCTGGAGCTTTTTAGTCGTGCTTCATAGGGTAATTGTTTAAGGCCCTCAACCCTCTTAGTGAGGTACTTCTGTGGTCTTTCTAGTTATTGCAGGTGTTTAGTGAGGTACATCCCAAATGGGGCTTTGTACTCTCTTATGGACTTAATGAGTGACCTAATGACAACCGCAAACCCTTCACATAAGAGCAGACAACGCCGCAGTGGTGCAGTATGCCAACAAACAAGGAGGCACCCATTCATACTGATTATGCAGGCTAGACATGTGGGTTTGGGAACTAGCACAAAGGATGAATCTGGTTCTCCTGGGCCAGTACCTGCCAAGTTGAAAGTAATCTCATGCATTCTCTGAACAGGACATGCCTGGTCCCAAATGAGTTTGGATGCTCAAGAAAGTATTTTTAGTTGACTTGCAGGTGGGATTTCCCCTTAGCATTTTTTTGCCTAGTCACAAAATAGGCAGCTCAAAGACAATTCTGCAGTAGGGTTGCATAAAAATAGTTTGGAGGACTTATGACTTTTCCTTCCCATGGCCAGGTCTTTCACTGTGTGCCTTCCCTCTTGTTCTCACTGTACTACAGAATGTCAGGGTGACCGACCAGTGATGACCATTGAAGCAGCACCAGTTCTCCTTACAAAGCACGGCCAATTAAAAACTGTAGATACTGTTCATTGAAGACATTATTTATGGGTTCTTCAATAACGCATGCTCTTGAATTCTCTGAAGCTAGCAGGCTGGATGGTCTGATACTTCATCCAGGCAGCTTGTTTCTTTCTGTGAATATCTTAGTCATGCTGTGAGAAGCTAAGAGATCCAGCACCAAAACGTCTTTAATTTCAAAATGGAGTCAATTTTTCCACTGGTATTTTCATATAGAGCAGCTGCTGCAAGCTAGACTACCCCTGAAAACAGATTTCATGTATTAAGTCTGTTTGCATCTTAGGAAAATAATCCTTATCAGGTATTTTATTTCTTCTGGAATTTCTGTTGTGCTTGCATGCTGGTTTCCTGCTTTGTAGACTTGATGTACCTTCCTGTACTTCCGTTTGCTGGTTTCTGAACTTGATCTGTGGCTTGTACAAGACCCTGCACCCTACTGCTTGGATGTTTAGGTTTTATTTTATTGTTCTGGTCCCATGTGGGCTGCACTGTCTCCTGGTTTGCCAGTGAGTCATATGAAGTTCTTAGTTTATTTATTCCCTACATGACATGGGTCTTATCTGCAGATCTATTAAAATAGTAATGTCCTTCTATTCTGCTGTTGCAGTATTTCTTACATGAGCGGGAGATTGTTTGCTAAGTGACCCGATGTCAGCCGGTACACACAAGTCTTCAGTTCCCAGGTTGCGTGGTACCATGCCTGTATGTAGGCTGCTATCTGTCGTAGGCCATAAAAGTAACATATGCATACACCATCCTCAGAACTTTGCTGCTAGACGGAACGTGTCTCCTGTAGGTGCGGTCTGATTGCCGAAGAAATTTCAGCTCCACATCTCAGATTAGTGCCCCATTGGGGATTTCTTTTCTTGCTTTTGGTTGTGTCCAAAGTTTAATTTCATCCAAGAAGGGCAAATGCTAGTGTGGACATCAGGTTCCACTTAAGAGCTACCACTAACCAAGCGTTTTCTGTTTTGGGCCTTCCCACAACTATGAAGCCTTCCATGTCTGCCAGTCATTCGTCCTGAAAGTATGTTTACATGTTGAAATATTCTGTGTTCTTGGGTCTCCTCCTGGGTCTCTTCCTATTTCTACTGGAACGTCCGGCCAGTATTCAAAAGTTTGTAGTCACTGCTAGGTGTGGGGGCATGTGACATCACCAGACTAGTGTTGGCCATAAAAGTGACAATTGCACACACCAGACCTCAGATCTTCTCTGCTGCCAGTCGAATATCAGCTGTTCCTGCTGTATCAGCTGTCGAGACAAGAATTTTTGAGATAAGTACCCCCGTTGGGTGTCATTTGATAAGTTGTCAATCTCGCCTTCATTCTTGCTTGATGGGTTCGGAGCCGATCCTCGGCTCCGACTCGGCACTTGCTAAGCTCGAGAGTCACTTTTACCAGCTCGAGGCAGCCCCATATCCCATGATGCAAGGCGGTAAGTACCCAGATCTCGTTTGCCGCTTCGCTGATGAGGTCCTCCTTTTACCAGCTCCTGGTAAGTGATTTGCTACTTTGCTATTTTAGCCCCTTTTAACAAAAAAACCCTTAATTGTTAGTTTTATTTTAGTTTTAAACCTTTTCTGACAGAAAATTCTCTGTCTCTTCTTATTTTTTTAGTCAGACTTTCACCCATCCCATCCCCCCCTGTTAGGGTGTGTGTGTGTGTTTTCTAGTTATAACTTTCGGTATATTTAATTTAATTTCTTTGACTGGTGTGTGTGTCTGTGTTTACAACATGTCTAAAGAAAGGGTCTCAGGCTTTAAGAAGTGTGAGTCGTGCTGTCAGAAAATGTCTCTGACAGACGGTCACACTTCTTGCCTGTATTGCCTGGGGCCTCTTCACCTGCAGGACTCCTGTGCTATTTGTCATTCTTTCAGCCAGAGAGTCCTGCAGGAAAGAAGAAATAAGTTGATTTTGAGGGGCCTTCTTAAGCCGGAGGGCTCTCCGGCTAAGTCTGCTCCATCCAAGACTTCTAAGTCTTCCAAGGCCCAGGCTTCTGTGTCCAAGCCTGCGGCCTTGGCTCCGACTCGTTCTGAGTCGAGATCGGCTCCGGCTGGAGCCGATTCTGGCTTAACTAAGCCTTCGGCACCGATGGCTATCGGTGCCGATTCTGGTTCGACCACTTCGGTGTCGGCTCCGATCGGTTCCGACCACCATGTGGCTCAGGCATCGGTGTCTGCTCCGATCGGCTCCAACACCGTTACTTTTGTAGCTGTATCTGCTCCGGCTGGAGCCGATGCATCGAAGCTACCTGTCTGCTCCGATAAGTTGTCGGCTCTGACAGGTTCAATAGTTTCATCGGTTCCGATGGCTCCTTCGAGGAAGAGGTCTAGGTCTCCTTCCTTGGAGCCGATACTTTCGGCTCCGGCTTCACCTCTCCTCTCGGAACGGAGCCATCGGAGCCGATCTTCAAGGTCATCCAGGCTTTCTGACCATGATTTAGAGAGTGGTCAGTAGATTACTTAAGTCACAGGCACTGGCCCAAATGTTACATAGCCCGTCTCAACAGACGGCTATTGGTCCACACCCCATTGCAGTTCCTCCTTCAACTCTACCCCAGAGCTTGGAGTTGGAGTCTTCGGGAATGGTTACTGCTACGGCTGAGGGACAGATACCCCCTTCTGTTCCTTCAGCCTCTATTCTTATCTCCTCTTCGAGACCTTCCTTAGAGGGATTCGGTGGCCGGGCTTCCATGGTCTCCTCCGAGGGGGTGAGTGGCATCGGACCCTTGTCCGAACCCGCTCTTCCCCTTGGAGCCTCGGCCTTGGTGAGCTCTGCTCCGACATCTGCCTCGGAGACTTCCCTTTCGGTGGTCCCTGGAGTTCCTAGCTCTTCGGAACGGGTTCTCGGACCTTCCTGGGAGGGGAGCATTCGAGGTGATGAAGAGTGTGCTGGCCACGGGTATCAGCCAGCAGTCTGTTCCCTTAGCTCCTCCCTCTATAGTGCCTGTTGACATCTCTGCCACTTCTCTTGCTACAGGACCCAGAGATCCTCTGCCTCAGGTTTCCCCATTGGGAATATCCCCTTCTTCCGAGGATTCTCCTGATGTTTCAGGAGATCCTCCTAGGAAGAGGACCTGTAAGAGGAAACATGTAGACTCCCCCGAGTCTATCACTTCAGATACTGACTTAGATGAGTCAGAGGGATCCCCAAGATCCCCTCTGAGGATGTCTCCTTCTCAGACATCCTAGAACTCCTTAGACAGAGGGAAAACTGGCCCACCAATAATCCCTCTGAGGATGAGTCAGTATACCTAGAGGCGTTTGGATCTCGGCCCTCCACCTCCTGGGTGTCTCCGCCTTTCGACCCCCTTATGCAGGTTATTGCCCGAAAGGCGTGGGCTGCTCCTGACTCTGTAGAGCCAGTCCCTAGGAGGCCTTCAAAATTTATTACTGCCCCGTGTGATAAGCAATTCCTCACTAAGGGTGTTCCCGCTGATGCCATGGTGGTAGCTGCTGCCACCAAGAAGGAACTTGCAGATCCTTCCTGCCGTCCATCCTCCTAATCAGGACTCTAGGACCATGGATAGGTACGGTAAGCGGATGTTTTCCTCAGCGACCTTTGCTATGCGTTCGCTGAATTACCTATGTCACTTCACCAGACTCCAAAGGGATATCCTTAAGGAGCTAGGTGATGTTGTACAGGATCCTACAGCTGCAGGGGCTCAGGAAAAATTGCATCGCAGCTAGGAACCCTTAATTCCATTGCAAACTCCTCCATGCGGCTAATATCATATGCTGCTGATGGAGCGAGTAGGGCCGCAGGTACAGGGGTGGCTCTCAGACGCCAAGCCTGGATGCGGCTATGTGACTTTGCAGATCCCTTTAAGGCGTCCTTCACAAATTCTCCCTTTGATGGGTCAGCTTTGTTTGGCCCTCAAGTGAAGGAAACTTTGACCAGGTGTGAGCAGGACGGCAAGACTCTTTCTGCCGTAGGAGTCCGTTTTTCCACCCCTTCTAGACCTTACCCCAAAGGACAGAAAGGTGGCAAAATGTGGTTCCATAAATCCCAAGGAGTCACACCGATTCACGTGGTCAATTTACCCCTAGAGGCAGAGGGGCAACAACAGACGCGCTCTAGAGGCAGAGGGGGTCCAAAAACCAGGGAAACAGAGAGCCTCTCTCTGACAAGCCCTTTCAGCATCCCTGAGATGTTGCCCGGCTGTCCCTCCTTGGAGGCAGTCGGGGAAGATTATCACTGTACCCAGAAGCCTGGCACTCCCTCACTCAAGACAGATGGGTACAGTCGATCATATCCAAGGGTTACATAATTCCTTTCGAGGAAAGTCCTTTCTACCCCTCAAATTCCCTTCCAGATGTACCACCGGTCTAAGGGAAATTGCAGAGTTAGAAGTCTCAAAACTACTGCAAAAAGAGCCATTCAGCCAGTTACAACAGACCATTCAGAGCCGGAATCTACTCAAAGTTCTTTTGGTCCCCAAAAGACGGGAGACTGGAGACCAATATTGGATCTCAGCAGACTCAACAAGTCTGTGAGGAAGACAAGATTCGAATGGTCACTCTTCAGTCAATTCTGCCCTTCTTACAGAAGGACAACTGGATGTGCTCAATAGATCTTCAGGATGCGTACTATCACATCAAAATTCACAGACGCTCCAGGAGATTTCTCCGCTCGGCTGGGGTCAAGTCATTTCCAGTTCAGAGCCCTGCCCTTTGGTCTCACCACAGCCCCCAGAGTGTTCACCAAATGCATGGCAGTGGTCACGGCTCACCTGAGACGTCAAGGATTCCAGGTGTTTCAGATCTCAACGACTGGCTCCTGTCAGCCACCACCAGGCATCAGCTTATTCAAGCCAGGGATTACACAATAAATCTTTGTTCTCATTTGGGCATCTCGATCAACTTCGAAAAGTCATCCTTATTGCCCTGCCAGTCTATTACTTTCATAGGCAAACTTAAACACTGTTCGGATGTCAGCTACCCTTACAGATCAAAGAGTTTCAGACATTCAAAGTCATGTCAGGATCATTCTAGCCAACAAGAAAGTACAGGCCAGAATGGTTCTAAAGGTATTAGGCCTCATGGCTGCGGCCATTACTCTTCTTCCCCTGGCTCGCTTCTACATGCGCCTTCTTCAGTGGATGCTGTTCACACAGTGGTCGTACCAACAACTTCCAATGCGTCACCAGATTCTGGTGAGACAGACTTGCAAAGATCATCTTGCTTGGTGGATCATATCTCCCCAGGTTCACCAAGGCAGACGCTTTGTACCCCCATCCCCGGTAGCCACTGTCACCACGGATGCCTCCCTGATCGGGTGGGGGGTCATTATCAGGGCAGGATGGTTCATGGGACGTGGCAGCCGTTCGAGTACCACCTGCACGTAAATGTCCTGGAGATGAGAGCAGTGCTTTTAACGTTGCAAGCCCTCAACGACTTTCTTCCCGTAGGGACAATTGCAGTCCACACAGACAACATGTCTGTAGTTTGGTATATCAACAAACAGGGCGGAACCAAGTCCTACCCCTTGTGTCGAGAAGCTCAGACTATGGCAATGGGCAATCTCCTCTCATCGGTTTCTGGTAGCAACGCATATCCCTGGGAAAACCAACATTGTAGCGGACAGATTGAGCAGAGCTATTCTCATGCCTCACGAGTGGTCTCTCAAGCAATCGATAGTGGAAGAGATTTTTCTGGAATGGGGTCGTCCATGTTGCGATCTTTTTGCTACTCCCCAAAACAGCAAATGCCCAGACTTCTTCTCTCTCTTCCCTCTTCCAGGCCATCCCCCCAGAGACGCTCTGACCCAGGATTGGCCCCAGGGACTTCTTTATGCCTTCCCTCCATTTCCTCTGATCCCTCAAGTTATCCAGAAAGCAACCGTTTTGAGAGCCAAATTGATTCTCATTGCTCCTTACTGGCCTCGACAAGTTTGGTTCCCGTTCCTCCATCGTCACCTTTTGGTGCAGCCGTGGCATCTGGACCCAGTGCCAGATCTTCTGATTCACCAATCCGGTCAGCTGCACCGGTCTATCCCTTCTCTCAACCTCACAGCATGGTTGCTCCACTTCCTTCCTTAGCCAGGCTTCCTTTGATCTCTAATCCTGTTAGAGACATCATAGTAGCTTCTTTAAAATCCTCTACCAGGAGGATTTATGCAAGCAAATGGAAACGTTTCTCTTATTGGGCTAAGGCCAGGAATATTGATCCTTTCACTGCCCCTGTTCAGGCAGTCCTGGACTTCTTAGCAGAGATTTTTCATGCAGGCTCCTCTTCTTCCACAGTCAGAGTTCAATTGGCTGCTATCTCGAACTTTCATGTCGGGATTGCAGATCACAATATTATGTCCCATAGGCTCTGTAGGGCCTTCTTGAAAGGAATTTTCCTGCTAAAGCCTCCAATCAGGAATCCTCCTCCTCAATGGGATCTAATTTTAGTGCTGACATCCTTGATTCTTCCCCCCTTCGAGCCAGCTGTTTCTTGTTCCCTGAAATTTCTTTCTTGGAAAACTTTATTCCTAGTAGCTATTACATCGGCCAGGAGAGTGTCTGAACTTCATGCTCTATCGGTTCGACCCCCCTATTTGGTTTTTCACAAAGACAGAGTATCATTGAGAACTAATCCGACCTTTTTGCCTAAGGTCGCCTCAAAGTCTAATTTGAATCAATCCATTGATCTCCCTGTATTTTTCCCAAACTATTCAGACAGAGCCGAACAAAAACTACATTATCTTGATGTCCACCGTCAACTCAGATATTATTTGGACAGAACAAAAAAATTTAGGAAATCTGATCAACTTTTTGTTTCCTATGCGGATAATAAGAAAGGCCTTCCTGTCTCTAAAGTGACCTTGTCTAGATGGCTTTCTTTGGTCATCTCTGAAATTTATCTGCTCAGGGGAAAACAGCTGTGCTCAAAACCTAAAGCACATTCAACTAGGAGCTTAGCTACTTCTACAGCCTTTCAAGCTAGACTTCCTTTAGACACTATTTGTGCAGCGGCCACTTGGGCCACTCCTCATACTTTTGTTTCCCATTACAAATTGGACTTGGCCTCCAGGGACAGAGCCAGTTTTGGCTCTACAGTCCTCAAGAGTCTGTTCCATTGAGCCACCCAGGATAGAGGTGCTAGGGACGCGGTCCCATCAAGCAAGAATGAAGGCGAGATTGACAACTTAACATTAAGAAGTTATGTACCTACCATAACATTCCATGTTAGTTATCTTCTCTCGCCTTCTTTCTTGCGACCCTCCCTCCTTCCCCCAGGCCTGGACAGACCTTTCTATAAGAAATTATTATGCTGAAGACCATTCAGACCTGGTCCTTCTTCCATCCTGTAAGTTTTCTTTCTTCCTTTGGAAGTGTTTTTATGCTTGGTGCTATTGCCCTTTGTCATCAAACGAGATCTGGGTACTTACCGCCTTGCATCATGGGATATGGGGCTGCCTCGAGCTGGTAAAAGTGACTCTCGAGCTTAGCAAGTGCCGAGTCGGAGCCGAGGATCGGCTCCGAACCCATCAAGCAAGAAAGAAGGCGAGAGAAGACAACTAACATGGAACGTTATGGTAGGTACATAACTTCTTATTTTCGTTCATTGCCTGCTGGGATATGTTCATGTCATCCAGAAAGTGCAAGTGTGTCCTTCAGATTCCCCACAAAGATGCCCATGTGCTTTGCTTTTTGTTTTGGACAGTTTGATGACCATAAGGCCTGCTCCATTTGCCGGGCCTTTGTCCCGAAAACCTTGTTTAGTAGATTGTATGCTTTAAGCATGTGCCTACAGAATCAGCGACTGAAGTGTTTAGCATTAGGCATGGCGTGGACGTCTGTTCTGACTGTTGAACCACCCAAGAAAAAGGCCTAGACCTTGAGGCCTGAAACTGTAGCTGCGCCGCTTCCCTACTGTGGCTGAAGGCATGGAGGGATGATCGGTTACTGCCGATTCGGGTGCAGTGGGTACCAGTGTGGATGTAGCAAAACCCTGTGCAGAAGGCACATCCTCTGAGGCCTTGCAGACGTCTGTTTCTGACGCTGAGGTGATTATATGTTTGCACTTGCTGACCAGATGGATCCCTCCCCTGCCATGCTGCTGCCTGACACCAGGCTTTCTCCGTCTCAGACTCCTGTTAGGTTTCTGAAAAAGAAAAAAGAGCAATCTTTTCTCTCCTGCAGCAGAAAGTCAGCCAGATTGGTTGGTTTTGTCCCAAAGCCTCTTCAGTGCCTTTATGGCCTTCAGGCCTGCTTCTTTAGTACCTTAACCAGTGACTCCCCCTGTGTTAAGTCCTAGGCCTCCAAGCCTTAGACTCCTTTCCGGTGGAAGAAGAGGAATTCTCTGAGTCTTACTTAGAGGAATCTGTTTCTCAACTTCCTTCTACTCTTGAATATGCCTCCCCCGAGGAAGAATGTGCAGAAGCAGATTTCCCAGCAGAGGTTCTCACCTCTAGGGAGACTATTGATAAGATGAGGGAGCACTTTAAATATGATTCATCTGAGATGACAGCAGGTTCTGAAAAGGTATGATGAACTTCTCCAGATGGATTCCCCTTCTCCTTCAGCTATCCCCCCAGTACTGACAGCTTTTCTTGATGCTTGCAGTGCAGCTTCCCTGAACTGAGACTCTTGCCCCCCATCCCCCGCAGACTTGACAGGTTTTACAAAGATGTCCTTCAAGGATGCATCTGCAGTCATAACATATGGGTTGTCCTGCCTCAGGCAGCCCTTCGGTCGGCCGGATTCCAAAGTCTGTGTCTGGCCTCTGCTGATGTCGCACTTTCCCCGACGTCAGAGCGTCTGGGGTATAAAAACATCAGCCAACGCCATTTTCCTCAGTCTTTCTTGCCGCGCGGTGCCCGAAGCAGAAGCTGTTCGCAAGTGCCGGTCGGTCAGATTCAGAGATTTCAGCTACCGAAGACTTCGAAAAAAGCTAAGTACCCCGTTGGGGACTCTTCCTTGCCTCAGCCGATGTCAGACAAAGTAAATAATTGTTTAACTTGTGGGAAACAAATACCTCATAAGGATTTCCATTCTTACTGCCTTCCTTGCTTAGGCCCAGACCACGACGTATCGGCCTGTTTAGCCTGTGCCTCCTTCAACCGACGAACTCTTAGACATCGGTCGGTGTTTGCATAGGAATTTTTTGGAGCCGCTTTTGCTTATAAAATGCCGTCAGACTCCGACTTCGCATATGATCAAAAAACGCAAGGAAAAGGACCGACACTCGCGGCCCGCGGTTTCGGCTGAAACCATGGCTAGGCCTACCGCGAGTGTCTGTTTCGGCCGAAACCGAATCCTCGGCGATTCTTTCTTCCGAAATCATACTTCCGACTGCCGAGGCCCCGGCTGAGTCTGCTTCAGAACTACCTACCGAAGCTAGTGTTCAGGATTTGTCCGACACCATACCTTTGGACATTTCTACCCCTGCATGTGGGGCAGCTAGGCCCCCCCCTGCTATGTCCATTAAGGCCTTTTCTAGGGCTAAAGCTGCCAAACTTTCAAAAGCTTTGCCTACCAAATCTACACCCCAGAGGCCTTCCTCTAGTTCACAGATCCTCAGCCTGGCTGAGGACCTTATCTCCTTAATTAGGGGTTCACAACCTCACCCAGACAGGGCCTCTCAACCTCCTCCAGACAAAAGGCCCAGGACTGATCCCTCTGAACCCCTCTCCTCAGATAATTCCTCAGATGGATCTGAGTTGTCAGACCACCAGGAAGGGGCTTACTCGCCCTTTGAGGATTCAGATGCAGAGGAATCTATCCCTTCGGCCTCCCCTCCTGAAGAGTTTTCCTTTGGGGAGACTTTACACTCCATGAGAGAGCACTTTCAATGGCAAGGTCAGGATTTCTCTGATTCTAGAAAAAGATTACGGACCTTTTTGCATTTGCCTCAGCATAGGCCCTTAGCTATACCTCCTGTTCTAAATGTAGTTGATGATGTGTACAATGATGTCTTTACAGCCCCTGATACTCTTCCTCCGGCCCCTGCCAAACCTGACCGATATTACAGGGTCCCGGATTCTCATTTCCATCTGTATAAAGCCCATTCTGCAGACCCAGAAACTATTTCTCAGGGCCCTAAAGGGGTTGCAGCCGCTGCTACCAAAAATCCCCTACCCTCTGATAGTCTAGAGCTTTAGAGAGATGGGGTAAGAAGATGTATACATCTGCAACTCTTTCTGTCAGGGCATTAAACTGTCAATTCCATGTGATACAGAACCAAGAGTATTTGTTAGATGAATTGAATAAGAAACTTTCTTCTCCTGAACCCCTAGACCGTAAATCCCTGCAGGATTTGGTACATAACTCGCAACAGGTTAGTAATCATTTCTTAAAATGTGGCTATGATGCACTGGAGGCTTCATTTAGATCAGCTATGACTGGGGCAGTTATTCGTAGACATGCCTGGCTGAAGGAACAATCTTTGCCAGACCATGTCAAAGTTAAACTCCTCGATGCTCCAATGGAGAAACAAAATTTATTTGGCTCCCCTGCTCAGGAGATTCTAAAAAAGGTTGAAGAAAAAGCAAAATCTGTGCAAGCAGTTAAAGATTTCCTGCAGGTTCAACCACCGAGATTCAGCAGAAACTGGCCTACAAAAAATTGGTCCTTTCCAGACTCGGACAGAGCCCAGAGAGGCAGGAACAGGCGCTCTAGAGGCAGAGGTCAATCGAGGGGCTCCTACAGATGCCATCAGTGGCAGCCTGCCAACCAGAGGAGTAGTGCAACAGCTACAACAACAACCACTACTACAGGACAGACTCAATGACTTGACTCTGATTCCGCCTACCAGAGATCAACTGGAAGCACCCTTGGGCGGAAAGCTGGCTTTATTCTCAAAAACTGGCATATTACAAAGGATTCTTGAGCATTGCAAATAATAGACAAAGGATACAGGTTTCACTTCCACACTTTGCCAAAAAGAAGCGGAATGCCAAACCTTCCACCAAATCAGAAGGCAGAGGCTTTAAAACAAATCAAGTTACTTCAGATGAAAGCTATAGAAAAGGTACCATGTTCAGAACAAGGCCAAGGATTTTACTCCAGACTATTCCTTGTACCAAGAAAAGAAAATCAATGGAGGCCTATTCTCGACGTGTCCGCACTCAACACTTATCTCATTGTGCCAAAATTCAAAATGTTGACCCTACAGCAACTTCTTCCCATGTTGGGCAAGGAGTCTTGGCTGGTGACTCTAGATCTCAAGGAGGCATACCTGCACGTCCCTATCCGACCAAGTTGCAGAAGACACCTCAGATTTCTTGCAGGATCAGAGCATTATCAATTCTCAGCATTGCCCTTTGGCTTATCTACTGCGCCCAGAGTATTCACGAAATGCCTGGCATCAGTAGTTGCACATTGCAGACTACAGGGAATTCAAATTTATCCATACCTGGACAATTGCCTAATACAAGCGGACAACAAAAGCAAATTGTTAAAGGACTTGGCCTGTACCATACACCTGTTACAGGCCTTGGGATACACAGTCAACATCCAAAAGTGAAGACTAGTACCATCCCAAAGGATCACCTTTTTGGGTGCAGATCTGGACACAAGCACCCAAATGGCCTTTCTCACAGAAGAAAAGCAAAAACAACTTCCAGGTTACTTCATGATTTTGACAAGACAAACTCGGCTTACTGCAAGGAAAATCCTGCAGGCCCTGGGTTACATGGCATCCTGCATAATTCTAATCCCACATGCCAGACTGCATATGAGGAAATTACAATGGTACCTAAGGAGTGTATGGTCTCAACACAGTCACAGTTTAGAAACCATGATACCAATCATTCCATGCCTTCTAAAGGAATTCCTGTGGTGGGCTCAGGCCTGCCAGTCCATCAGAGGGTTGCCTTTCAACAAACCAAAAGCAAGGCAGACCATCACCACAGACGCCTCGGACCGAGGATGGGGAGCACACATGGAGGACAAATGCATCCAAGGCCTATGGCCTCAAGGGCAGCTAAGCATGCACATAAACCAAAAGGAAATGCTGGCAGTGAGGCATGCAATCGAGGCATTCAAACTCTTCCTCCAACAAGGACAACTGTTAATAAGGACAGACAACACCAAGTTATGTGGTACATAAACAAACAGGGTGGCACACATTCTTACCCGCTATGCCGGATGTCTATGAATCTGTGGGATCTATTGCCTGAATCTCAATATCCAACTACGGGCCCAATTCGTGCCAGGGAAAGAAAATGCACTGGCGGACAGCCTAAGCAGAACTACCATGGATGCACACGAATGGATGCTGCACCCAGACATCTTCAAGCTCATAAAGACATGGGGAATGCCAGAGATTGATCTGTTCGCCTCCCCACTTAACCTTCAACTGAAGACATTCTGCTCAAGGACATACCACCCACAAGCTTGGAGGGTGGACTCTCTCTCTTTCAGCTGGAAAGCCCTAACAGTATATGCCTTCCCACCTCTCCCATTGATGCACAAGGTTCTACTGAAAATCAGGGAGGAACAGCCAAAAGTGATACTAATAGCTACGGACTGACCAAGACAACACTGGTATCCACTATTGAGAAGCATGTCTCAGGCAAAATCATGGCCTCTCCCCTATGGCCTCTTCTAACGCAGAACAATTTCAAGGCCCAACTTGAAAACATTGCAGCTAACTGCCTGGAAAATTCCTTAAGTCCCAATCAAACAGTTTTATCTCAGAGGGTGAAGGACATTATCCTGGAAGCTCTCAGGCCTTCCACAAGGAAGACATACTCAGCTAAATGGAAGAGATTTCTCATTTGGAGCACATCAAAAGGCACAGATGTCACAGTGGCAAACTTAGCACATATCCTAGAATATTTAGCAGAATTGTTCCACAATGGCCTGTCCTATTCTTCCATTAAGATTCATGCTTCAATTTCAGCAGAATACAATGTGGATCCACCTATCTTCTCACACCCTCTCCTCAGACAATTTCTGAGAGGGATCAAAAATGTTAAACCTCCAATAAGACCCCCTCTACCTGCCTGGGATCTCAACTTTGTGCTGGAAAAACTGACACTACCTCCTTTTGAACCAGCAGCATCAGCGGATCTACAGTTTCTATCTTGGAAAACTGCATTCCTTCTGGCAATCACTTCAGCAAGAAGAGTATCTGAGTTGCAAGCATTAATGGCAGTGCAGCCTTTTCTTATTTTCCACCAGGACAGGGTGTCACTAAGAACCATTCCTACTTTTATGCCAAAGGTGGTATCTAGGGTATCCTTGAACCAAGCTATTCACTTGCCTACGTTCTTCCCTAATCCACAGAATAAAGGGGAAAAACTTCTGCACACCCTGGATATACACAGACAACTACACTAACTATTTGGACAGAACAAAAACTAGCAGAAAAAACTGACCAACTTTTTGTAGCATATGCAACTGGGGTGCAAAGAGCAATTTCCAAACAGACAATTTCAAAATGGATAGGAAATTGCATTCTCTTTTGCTACTCCTTTCATGGAAAGACAGTTCCTAAAAATATCAGGCCTCACTCCACAAGGGCCACGGCCACCACTACAGCCTTCCTAAGGGGGGTGGCTACCAAGGACATTTTAGAAGCTGCTACTTGGACCTCCGTGCATACATTTGCCAAGCATTACAACCTACCTTTATACTCTAGATCCAGAGCAGGGTTTGCAACTGCAGTCCTGCAGGGGATCTTAACTACACCATCCTTTTCTTAGTACCTCCACCCCCAGATTGGCTATGGTATTCTACCCATATGTTATGACTGCAAATGCATCCTTGAAGGACATAGTACAGTTTTGTACCTACCATAAATGTAGATGTCCGATAGGTATGCATCTGCAGTCAGGATTACCCCCCCTCCTTCCCCTTTGGTATTCCTAGGGTGCTTACCCCTCTTTTAGCTAGCTGGGGGAATCTATTATGGTGTATTTGTTTGTTTATTCATGTATATAATTTGCAAATGTTTGGAACTTTTCAGCATTTATCCAAATTTAGCCTTCCTAGAGGGCACCTGGCATCTGGGGCAAGAAAAACTGAGGAAAATGGCGTCGGCTGATGCTTTTATACCCCAGACGCTCTGACGGGGAAAGTGCGACATCAGCCGAGGCCAGACCCAGACTTTGGAATCCGGCCGACCGAAGGGCTGCCTGAGGCAGGACAACCCATGTGTTATGACTGCAGATGCATACCTATCGGACATCTACATTTATGGTAGGCACAAAACTGTACTTTCCTGATGGTGCTAAATTCTTGGTGAAGTGCCCTGCAGCTCACTCAGGCACAGACAAGGCATCCAAACTGCTTCCTTCCTCGTTTCTCCTTTCCTACTGCCAAAGCGAGGCTATGGAACATTTGGGGAAAAAAGGTCTTGCACATCTTCCACTCTGGCATTCCAGGCAGTCAGCTTCCAGACCCATATGTCAGATTTATTCTTTAGCTCTTTTGGAAAAATTGACATTCATGATTCCCTCGTAAGGTCAGACTGGTCCAGCCTTATTTCATTAACCTCCCATGTCAGTAGACACTCCTTTAGGTGTAGCTACGATGCTGCTTAACCCTCAGGAAGATGAGCTGCATCAGCCTCTGTCCTGCGATATCTGTGGCTATGACCTCAGCTACTAGCTATTGATATCGAAGCAAAACTCTTACCTGTACTTTTAGAAAACTCTGCTCTTTGGCACCAGTGTTGCAGAGCTATTTAAGACTTTGCAACAAAAGGGTAAGGTACTACAAGACCTTAAACACCTGTTTGTCTTTTCTGTCCCCAAGTTCCTTAGAAATTACCTTTCAAAAACTCAATTTATCAGGAAACACACTGCTCTCACCCCTCCAGAGCTAGGAAAGCTGCCAGGAAACCACTCCTGCCAGACCTGCCAAGCCTGCAGCCTAAAAACCTCACTTTTAAGACAGGGCAGGTACTCTGTGACTACCTGCCACTCTTGACCCCCCCCCCAATCCCATTATTACCAAGGTGCTTTCACTGTCTCCTGGTGTGGAGAAACATCACCACAGATGGGTGGGTCTTTTCCATAATGGAAAATGGTTACTTTAGGACATGGATCACTACTCCATCTGGTTGGGGTATTCCTCAGCCCCCCCAAAGAACAACTTCCTTTCTTTCAACCAGTTTTCGACAATCTCATGGCCCAGGGTACCATCCAACCTGCCCCACAGAAAGGGGAAAAGGATTTTATTCCAGGCTCTTCCTAGTCCCAAGGAAAGATGGGCTCTGGAGAGCAATTCTGGACCTCTCCCACATAAATCTTTTCCTGCAAGTGCCCTCCTTCTGGATGCTCAGCTTGCAAACTATTTTCCCGTTGATCTTGCCCCAGGGGTTCATGGCCCCCTAGGACTTCAAGGATGGCTACTTTCACATCCCCATAAGGCCCAAATTTAGGCAGTACCTACATTTCTGTGGCCTTATCAGTTCTCTGCCTTGCCCATTTGTCTTTCCATGGCACAAAGGGTGTTCAAATGCCTGACACCAGTGGGTGGCCTTGCCTTCTGCAGGACTCAAGGGATACAAATCTTCCCTCATCTAGGCTATCTGCTCATCCAGGCAGATTGGAAAGAATCCTTCCTGCTCCACTTACAGATGACCCTCTCCCTCCTGCAGGCACTGGTCCTCCAGGTAAATTGTCCGAAGTCCAACTGACCCCCTCTCAGGACGTAGTCTTCCTACCACCCAAAAAGTGGAAATGTTAACACAGTACCTGCTGTTGTTCAATCAGGCCAGAACTGACTGCCAGGTAGTACCTCAGGCTCCTGAGCAGCATGGCTTCAACTACTCCCGTGGTACCATTGGTGAGACTTAACATGAAAAAGGTTCAGTGGTACCTAATATCCATTTGGATTCTGCACACATTCTCTGGAGTAGAAAATCTCCTCCTTACCAAGCCACTTTGGTACTGTGCTATCTGTTTGAAACTTTTGCAGACAGGATTAGCATACTCCAAGGCTCATCTGTCTGCCATGTCAGCATGTCAGACTGTGGAACCCCGTCTGACTTCCAGACTACCTGCAAAGTTGTTTTTAAAAGGAGTGCTGCATCTCAAGTCCCTTAGGAAACCAGTTCCCCCTCCTTGGGACCTGAGTTATGGATTGGAGAAGCTCACGGTGCCCCCCTTTGAACCGGCATCCAAGGCTTCTCTGAAACACTGCCCATGGAAAACCGTACTTCTAGTGGCCTTGACTTCGGCTAGGAGTGCCTGAGCTACAAGCTCTCATGGCCATGCCCCCTTTGTCGTATTCCATGAAGACAGGGTAACCCTTAGGACCAGACCATCCATCATGCTAAGGTGGTCAGTCAGCTTTCCTTAAACAAAGCCATCCACCTCCTCACCTTCTTTGCCCACCCACAAAGTCAGAGTCTTACACTTCCTTCATGTGCACAGACAGCTTAGGTTCTACCTGGACAAGTCTCAAGTCCCTCAGAAGGTCTAGCCAGTTTTTTTTTCCTTTTCCACCCCAGCACCTTGGAGAGCCGTAACAAAACAGTTTTAGCGTGGATGTCCAGGGCAATTAACTTTTGCTCTGCATGCCATGGAAAATCTTTGGGATCAAAGGTTAAAGCACACTACACTAGGGCTATGGCTTTTTCTGGAGCCTTCTTTAAAGGTCTGGCCACCTCTACCATTTTAGAGGCAGCTAGTTGGACATTTGTCCACACATTCACCATACATTACAAACTAGAGATGCAGGGCTGGATTTGCCATGGCTGTTCTCCATGGATTATTAGAGAGTTCATCTAAGCCACCACCCTCTTCCTCACAGTGAGGTTTAGCACTCACCCAAGAGGACAGAATACTGCAACATGTGAATAGAAGCATATGAAATAGTTGTGTAAAGTCTTATCAACGTAATGTCCTCTTCTTCCCTGTTGCAGTATTCCTTCCCTCCAGGAGTTCCAAATTCCCTTTCTTCCCTTCTTGAAGAAGGAAATTACTTGGTGAATTCAACTCTCTACCAATCCAAGCTTCCCTCTTCACCCCCTTGCTTCAGTACAAGAAATGTACACAGATGCCTCAGACATAAGCTGGGGATTAACTTTCAGACAACATGACAGTACTCTGGGATGTAAACGGTGTGGAGGGGTGAACCAGGTTTTATCTCCTCTGCTGACTAGTTGTTCAAGTGTGGGAACTGGCGGTCAAATTGCAGACACTACTACAGGCATTATACATTCCCTTCGACATGAATGTTTTTTTGACACACTCAGCAGGTCCAAAACACAACTCCACGAATGGATGCTTCACAGGGGACATGTTTGTGGACATTTCCACCAGTGGGTATTTCCGTCAATGGAGGTATTCTACACGTGGATCTCTTTGCCTCCCACATGAACAGATAACTTTGTCAATTTTGTTGAGACCCACTCTCTCTTATCTGGAAAGTGGATGCTCTGTTTTTCATGGAGAAGGATGTTCTTGTAAACATTCCCTCCCCTGTCTCTCATCCCAAGAGTCCTTTATGAGATTTGGCAGGACAGACCAAAAATCTTGTTGGTGACCTCCCTTTTGGCCAAGACAGCATTGGTTCTCCTTACTGTTGTGTCTAGCCAAGGGCAATCGCAATGTTACCCCACAGAGTGGGCCTACTCACACAACACAAGGGGGGGGGCCCTCTTTCATCCCCATTTTTAAACTCTGCAGATGACACTGTGGATGATGGGGCTTTGATTCCTTTCAGACACCTTTTTTAGAGGACATGCTTGGGGAAGTTCAGGAGGCCAGGAAACCCAATACTAGAAAATCTTTTTTTTCCAAATATGAAGGAGTTTCATTCTGGTGCATCTCTTGTAATATGGACGTACTTACAGTGGGTGTCCCCACAGTCCTATCATACCTATTTCAGTTTCTGGATGTTAGACTAACGCATTCCTCAGTCAAAGTGCCTGGCAGCCATCTCTAACTGCCTTTGTCCATAAGGGCTTTTTCTAATACTAAAAAAAAAAAACTTAACTTTACTTGCTTAACTTGTCATGATCCAGCTTAAAACACCCATCCCTCTATCCTTTCTTTTCACACTTGCTAACTACCTTCTCCATCTTGTCACGTTAATTTTACAAAAAAACTTTTAACTATTCATCTCTTACTATTTTCAATATGCTCCTTTTGTCCTTCCGTCCTCTTGGTATAAAATAATAAATTTGACTGCAGTTTATGTACTTTGGTACTAAAACTCACTGTATGATATGTACTCTTTGCCTGCAGTTTACAGTTTTTACATCAAGTTTGTCTTTTATTCATGCATGTCTTGTATCCTTTACTGTTTTTCTCCTATTCATAACTTGATTGCAATTAAGTGTATCAGTTTGATTTTCTCAATGTAAGTGTTAACTGATCTATTTAGTTGCTGGAGCCTTTCATCCTGGGTCTCAACTGAAAAATGGCTTCTGCCCAGATACACAAACGTATTTAACAAATGTCAAAATAAAAATTAAATCTCTGCTTGTCTGCCTTTCACCTCCCTTGGCTTCCAGGTTTGAGGCCAAGCAATCCTTGAAAGGCGTCCTTCACATAGTACCTGCCAGATGACCACCTCCAGCTCCATAGGACTTTAACTTTATCTTGGAAAAACTGACTCGAGCTCCCTTTGAACCTGCAACTTTTGCCTCTCAAATTCTGATCCTGGAAAACTGTCCTTTTCGCATTCAAGTCTGCCAGAATGGTTTCTGAACTCCAGTGTTCCACAAGAACAGGGTTTTTCTCTGCACAAACTCTTCCTTTATGCCTAAGGTGATCGGTGAAATACCACTCAACCAAGCTGTCTTCCTAACTTTTTTCCCTTCTACTCAGAATTCTGCTGAAAGATGTCCTCCCTTTCTAGACTTTGGTACCCGAACATCCGGCCAGTATACAAAGGCTTCTTATCCCAGCTAGATGTATGGGATGTCTGATGTGGCAAGGGGAACTTGGGGCATAAAAGTGACGTCTGCACACGCCAGACCTCAGAACTTCTCTTGCGACAGTGAAATATCAGCTGTTCCCTGCTGTACCGGCCGTCTGATTGAAAAGTCTAAGGTAAGTACTCCGTTGGGACGTTTTGTTTTTTGGGTCACTATGCTTGAGTGGATTCATGTCATCCAGGAAGGGAAAACATAAGTGTTGGTTGTTAGATGTTTCATAAAGATGCCCACGAGCTTTTCCTTTTTTGTTTGGAGTTTACGCACAACCATAAGTCCTGCTCCATCGGCCAGGCCTTTGTCCCAAAAATCTTACATAGCAGACTGCACGCTTTAAACATTTATCTGGAGAATCACCGCCTTAAGCGCTTAGCTTTAGGTCTTGAGGGGCTCTCCAGTCAGCCCATTGACCTGCCCAAGAAAAAGGCCAAAATTGCTAGACCTGAATCTGTAGCTGCACCTTTTGCACCCAACTTCTCTGCTGTAGCAGACATCATCCTGGAGGAATGATCAGTCCCTGCCGAAATGGGTACAGTGGGTAAAGATGTGGAGCTGCAGAACCCTGGGTGGAAGGCATGTTCTCTGCAGATTTTTAAACATCTGCTTCCAACGGCGAGGGGCAACCTTGGCTTGCGCTGGCTGCCCGGATGGATCACTCCATTACCTCACTGGTAACCAACTCCATGCCTACCCTGGCTCTGACACCCGCTAGGCCTTCTCTTAAAAAGGAGCAAAGGAAGCTTGTTTCTCCCGTAGCTGAGAGCCAGCCCGAGTGGCAGGCTTTTTCACATAATCTTTTCAATGCCCTTGTTTGCTCTAAGGCCTGCTACTCCCTTAACATTCCCAGTGGCTCCTCTACGGTGAGCCTTAGGCCTCAGTCCTATGACACCTCCCAGGATGAAACCGAGGAATCTTCTGATTCTTCCTCAGAGGATTCCCTTTCCTATGTCTCCCAGTTACTTCCCCCCCTTGGCTATGCCTCCCCAGAGGAAGCATCTGCAGAGGCAGATTCCCCAGCTGAAGATAGCACCTTTGGGAAGACCATTGCAAAGATGAAGTATTTCAAATGGGATTCCTCTGAGATTACTTAAGTTCAAAAAATTTTATGAACTTATTCAGATGGGCTTCCATGCCCCTTCAAGCATACCACCAGTACTGACAGCTTTTCTGGATGCATTTATCACAGCATATCTCAATCTTGACTTTGTCCCTTGCACCCTGTAGGCCTGACATTCTACGGAGTTCCAGAAGGAGACAAAATCCTCAGTGCCCTGCAGCTGACCTTGGCATTGTATCTGCATCAGCGGATAAGGTATCCAGCCTCCTATTCTCTTTCCTCCTCCCCTACTGACAGAGACAGCAAGGCCATGAAATGTCTTGGGAAGAAGGTCTATATCTTCTCGACTTTGGGGGTCAGGGCAATAAGTTATCAAACCCTCAGGTCCATATATGGCCTAGCACGTTTGAAAAAAGACATTAAACAACTGAGTGACATCCCAAAATGTCCTTCAATTCCTGTGTTGCAGCATTCTAGTTACGGGATTTCTTGCACTCAGGAGACTCTTACTTCTGCTCCTATACAAAAGCTTCAGCATGGCTGTTGCAGCTGCGTGGGACGTCACACAATACCATATACCAGGAGCTTTAAATGTGATGTCTGCACGAGTAATCTTCAGAACTTTTCAGCCGCAGATGACCGACACACCGTGTGTTTGCTCCTTCTCATCAGACGTCTCGAATAAAGCAAAGTAACCCATTGGGTTTTGAATTTTTCATATCCGATTGATGTTTGTGTTTCACTGTTGCAGTCATTGCATCAGGGTAATCCTGCTGGCAGGTTGCCCTAAGTTGGCCTGAATTCAAAAGTCTTGGGTACTGCGGCTGTCGTCTGGTTGTCAGGGGTATAAAAGAAGCAGCCGACACCATTTTCTTTAGTCTTTCTTGCTGCGCGGTACCCCAAGCAGAAGCCGTTCGCAAGTGCCGGTTGGCCGACTCATGAGATTATAAAGTTCGAATTTCAGATCCGAAGTCTTCTATAAAGCTAAGTACCCCGTTGGGGAAACGTTTTTCTTGCTCCAGAACCGGTCAGAAAAAGTTAATTGTATTTCTTGTGGGAAGCAAATATCTCATAAGGACTTTTATTCTTACTGTATTCCTTGCCTAGGCCCTGATCATAATTTTCTGGGTTGTCTATTTTCTGCTAGATTTACCCAACGCAATATTAAGCATCTGTATGATTATGCTTTAAACTACTTTGGACGCAGATTTAATTATTCAGAAATGTCGTCGAAAAGCCATCCGACTATCTGAGTTAAAAAAAAAAAAAAAAAAAAAAAAAACACACACACAAAGAAAGAGAGAGCTGATGCCCAAAACTAACTAAGCTTCTCCTAAGCCAGTCGCTGGTTCTCAGTGAGGTGCTTTCGCAGTCCCTGACTTTCTTTTGAGATGCAGGCTGCTACAGACTCCCACGTGGAGTCTGCCATGCCACTGGAAACCCAAAGTATTGGTCCTCTGACGCTAATCCATCAGATGGGTCTGGAGCTGCTGAGCAGGCACCGGCTTCTGATGGTGTATTCAGACCCAAACACCTGTACAGTAAACCGACTTTAAAGGCAAAGACTAAAACACCTTCAAAGACAAAGAAGCAACCTCAAGAGCCATGTGGACAGGCCTCCATGCCCAAAAATCAAATGCTCAAAATGGCCGAAGACTTGATTACCTTGATCAGGGGTTCCCATCCCCCTCCTGGTAAGAGGCCTATGCAAGAGACTGACTGTGAATCTTCAGATCAGGTTTCCATTTCTTCTGATTCCTCTTCTGATCAGGGATTTTCTTTCCCCCCCTATGAGGATTCTGATGCTGAAGAATCCATACATTCAGCTTCTCCTCCTGAGGATTATTCTTTTGGGGAAACCTTACATACCATGAGGGAGCATTTCCACTGGGAGAACCAAGATTTTTCAGAGTCTAAAAATTGGCTCAGGAATTTCCTGTTCCTACCTCAGCACAAGCCACTAGCCATCCCTCGTGTTAGACATTGTAGATGTTTTTCGGAGTCGAGCCTTACCCCTGACTCCTTGCCTCCAGCTCCTGTTAAGCCTGACCGATATTACAGGGTTCCTGACTCATAAATTCCTTTTTAAAAATCATGCTGCAGACCCGGAAACTATTTCTCAGGGTCCCAAGGGTGTTGAGGCTTCTGCTGCAAATAACCTACCCCTCCTGATAGGGATTCTAGAGGACTGGATAGAGGGGGGAAAAAGGTTTACACATCTGCTACCTTGGCTATAAGGGCCTTAAACTGTCAGTTTCATATGCTCAAATATCAACAAAATGTCTTGGCATTGCTCAAACAGAAGATGTTAAATTCTGAATGTGCAGAAAACAAGGAAATGCAGGATATATTGCATGCAGCTGAACAAGTTGGAAAGTATACTTTGCAATGTGGTTTTGATTCTTTAGAGGCCTCCTGCAGGGTCACAGTTACTGGTTCTGTAATTAGAAGACATGCTTGGTTAAAGGAACACAATCTGCCTGATCATGTTAAAGTTAAATTATTAGTTGCACCTTTACAGCATGATTCTTTGTTTGGTATTAAGGCGGAAGAGGTGTTAAAGAAAATGGAGGACAAGGCTAAATCTATGCAAACGGTCAAAGATTTCTTACAAGTACAGCCATCTAGGTTTAGTAGACACTGGCCAACAAAGAATTGGTCCTTTCCAGTGTCAGACCTCAAAGGGGTAGACCCAGAGGCAGATCCCAGGCTCAAGGTTCATACAGGTCAAAGCAATGGGGTGCTTCTACCTCCAAAAGTGGAGAAGACAAATCACAACCTTACAGGAAACAGCCCCAATGACTTCCCTCTGCCGGCACCAAGCACTGATTTCCTGGCAGCACCCTTAGGGGGGAAAATTAGCACTTTTTTCTCAAAATTGGCATATTATAACCCAGGACAAGTGAGTACTAAATATCGTGTCACAGGGCTTACAAGTTCCATTTCCATACCCTGCCAAAGGCAAACGGCTGGACAGATCTGCCAAAAAATCAATTTACAGAGGCACAAAAACAAGTCTCATCCCTCATGGACATAAGGGCCATTCAACAAGTGCCAGAGCAAGAGTGGGGACAGGGATTTTACTCTACTGTTCTTGGTACCCAAAAAGGACAAGGCCTGGAAGCCAATACTGGACCTATCCATCCTGTCCAGAATTCAAAATGTTGACTTTGCAGCAGCTTCTGCCCATGCTGGGCAAGAACGCTTGGTTTGTAACTTTAGATCTAAAAGAGGCATACCTGCATGTCCCAATCAGACAATCATGCAGAAGATACCCAAGATTCAAGACTGGCTCAATGCATTACCAGTTCTCTGCACTGCCCTTTGGCTTATCTATTGCACTCAGGGTCTTTACCAAGTGCCTGGCACCAGTAATTGCATTCTGAAGACTAAGAGGAATACAAATATACCCTTACTTGGACGACTGTCTCATTCAGAGAACAGACATCTTTCTACAGTATCTGGCATTTGTGAAAAAACTCCTAACATGCCTAGGGTACACAGTCAACGAAAAAGAAATCAGAACTAGTACCCTCTCGAGATAATATTCCTGGGTGCAAGCTTAAATACAACTGCCCAGATGGCTTGTCTCACGCCAGACAAACAAAGGCAGCTGACTACCTATTTCAAAATGTTAGCAACAAAGGCCCAGTTATCTGCAAGAAATATTCTGCAGGCTTTTGGCTTCATGGCATCCTGCATCCTACTCATTCCATATGCAAGACTGCATATGAGGAAACTTCAGTGGTACCTAAAAAGTGTTTGGACTCAACATTGCCACAGCCTGGAAACTATGATTACTCTCATTCCCTGCCTGCAACAGGAGTTTCAATGTTGGGCAAAGGCTTGTCACGAAAACAAGGGACCAGCCATTCATATTACCCCCAGCCAGGCAGACACGAACAGATGTATCAGATTATGCCTCGGGGGGCCCACATGGCAGGAAGATGCATTCAGGGAACATGGACCTCAAACCAAATGCTGCATCTACATATCAATCAAAAAGAGATGCTAGCTGTTCAAAATGCCCTGACATCCTTCAAGGACCTGCTTCATCCAGGACAACTACTGATAGACAGACAACACCACGGTCATGTGGTATATGAACAAACGGGAGCACAGATTCTTACCCCCTTTGCAGACCAGCCATGACTTTGGAACACAGCTTTGACTTACCAAGTACATCTGCAGGCACAATTCTTGCCAGGAAGAAAAAATACTCTGGCAGATGAACTAAGCAGAAACCTCATGGATCCCCACGAGTGGCAGCTGGATCCACAAGTCTTCAGCATGATTACAAGGAAATGGGGATGCCCGGACATAGATCTATTTGCCTCCCTTCACAACTACCAATTAAAGAAATTTTGCACAAGGATTTATCACAGACAGGCATGGAAAGTGGACGCCCTATCTTTCAGCTGGAAAAACCTATCAGTATATGCTTCCCCCCCTCTTCCTCTCCTCCCCAGGGTACTCCTAAAGGTCAGACAAGAGAAGCCAAAGATGATACTAATTGCATCAGACTGGCCCCGCCAGCACTGCTACCCAGTATTAAGGAGCTTGTCTCAATGCCCAGCTTGGACCTTACCTCAAGTACCGCATCTACTGTCCCAGCAAAACAATCAGATCCTGCACAGCCAACTCAGGACTTTAAACCTGTCAGCATGGCGGTTAATGTAGCCATACTAAACACACCTCTCAGCAAAGCTGTGATGGATGTTATTTTGGAAGCTAGAAGGCCTAGTACTAGAAAATAATATGCTGGAAAATGGAAGAGATTCTTTGCTTGAAACCAGGCACAAGGAACAGATACAGCTGTGCCAAATATTCTTCAGATTTTACAGTACTTAACTGAGATGCTGGACAAAGGCCTATCTTTCTCATCTATTAAAATTCATGCCTCTGCCATTTCGGCTCATTACAATGCAGAGCCTCCAATCTTTTCTCATCCCTTATTAAAACAGTACCTCAGAGGAGACAAAAATGTAAGGCCTCCAAAGAGATCAATGCCTGCATGGGACCTCAACTATGTCTTGGAAAAACTCACCCTGCTTCCTTTTGAACCAGCTGCTACTGCTAATATAAAGTTTTTTCTTTGAAAACAGCTCTCCTCCTGGCAATAACTTTTGCAAGACAAGTTTCAGAGCTACAGGCACTCATGGCTGTGGAACCTTTGATCATTTTTTATCCGGACAGGGTCTCCCTGAGGACAAACCCAACATTTATGCCTAAAGTGGTGTCCGGTGTGGCTCTTAACCAAACCATTCATATGCCAACTTTTTATCCAAATCCACAGAAGAGGGAAATAATTCTGCATTCTTTGGATGTACACAGCTTAGATTCTACTTGGACAGAACCAAAGTTTTCAGAAAAACAGAGCAATTACTAGTTGCATATGCTGCAGGATCACAAGGAAAGGCCATCTCAAAGCAGACAGTTTCAAAATGGATAGGCCAGTATATTAGTTTCTGCTACTTATACCATGGCAAGCCAGTGCCTAAGGGCATTAGGCCACACTCCACCAGAGCTGCAGCCACTTCAGCAGCCTTTCTCTGGGGAGTACCAGCCAAAGACATTTTAGAGGCAGCTACTTGGAGTTCAGTGCACACCTTTACAAAGCACTATCATCTGACACTCTACTCTACTCTAAATCCAGGGCAGGCTTTGCCTTTGCAGTTCTGCAGGGTGTCATAGCTGCTCCTAATGCTGTTTAGCTCCAGCCTCCCAACCATAGCTTTGTAAATCTACCCAAATGTAATGACTGCAACAGTGAAAAACGAAGAACATAGTACGGTTGTGTACACTTACCTTAAATGTAGATGTTCGAGTGTATTCACTATTGCAGTCCAGGTAACCCACCCGCCACCCCCCATTTCTTCTGATGGAACCTATCTTTCCTTCTCTGATTTATACAACCTATGTGGTGTATTTGCTTGTGGATGAAGGTGAAGTTTATATTGCTGCATTTAATTTTATATAAACATATACATTTTGGCTACCCTTTTAGGGGGCACCTGACATCTGGGGCATGAAAAACTAAAGATAATGGCATCTGCTGCTGCTTTTATACCCCTGACGACCGGATGTCAGGGAAGGGGCGATGACAGCTGATGCAGGACCCAAGACTTTGGAATTCAGGCCGACTGAGGGCAACCTGCCAGCAGGATTACCCAAATGTAATGACTGCAACAGTGAATACACTCTAACATCTACATTTATGGTAAGTGTACACAACTGTACTATGTTCATCGTGTTACCCTGCTGCAGTCATCACACTTGAGTTATCCTGCCGTCAGGTGGTCCCGTAGTCGGCCTGAATTCCAAAGTCTTGGTCCAGCGTCGGTTGGTGTCGCTTCTTCCCTGACGTCAGTGCGCCAGGGGTATACAAGAGGAATCAGACGCCATTTTCTTCAGTCTTGCTGCGCGGTGCCCGAAGCAGAAGCAGTTCGCAAGTGCTGGTCGGCCGACACCTGAGATTTTCGATTTGAATTTCTGTCCGGAGTCTTCAATAAAGCTAAGTACCCCATTGGGGAACCAATTCTTGCCTCAGTCTGATGTCAGAAAAAGTTAACAATTGCATTTCTTGTGGGAAGCAAATGCCTCATAAGGATTTCCATTCCTATTGTATTCCTTGCCTTGGCCCAGACCACGACGTCACAGGTTGTCGGTTTTGTGCTAGGTTTAATAAACAAACTATCAAACACCGTTTTGACTTCGCACAACATTACTTTGGTAGGAAATTTAATTATATCATGCCATCGGAGAAGCCGACCGGCATACATAAAAAACGCAAGGAATAAGGACAGGCAGTCTAGGAACAAGCCAGACTCGGAGGCATCTGCTGGGCCTGTTGCTGGTTCTCCAGTTTTCATTGAGGCGCCTACGCAGCCGCTGACGACCGCAGAACTGGAACCCCAGACAGCTGTGGATTCTCAAGCGGAGTCTACTAGGCCGACGCAGCCATTTTCCAACACCAGAGCAGAAGTAGACCCCGGTGCAGTGGAAACACCTTCGGTTGCAGAAGGTGTCTTCAGACCGACTTCACTCACCATTAAATCTTATGCTAAGCTTAAAACACCTCTAAAACCTAAGAAGACTGTACTTCAGTCTACAGTTTAAGGCCCCATGCCTAAGAAACAGATGCTTAAGGTAGCTGAAGATTTGATTACCCTAATCATAGTTTCACAGTTTAGTACTAGGCTATCTGCCCTGGGGCATTTATAAGCCTAGCCATAGTGATGTGGCTTTCGCCACCCCATGTAATGGTACAAAAGTGTACAGAAATAGATTTAGAATACTGTGCCTCTTTCTAGTAGTGAGACAGAGATGACCCCCGGGGTAAACCTACAATCTCCCATCCACTCGTCAAGATTTCTCTTGAAGAGAGTCAGTGAGGGGCTCTGCCTAACATGAACTGGGATTCTGTTCCAGAGTTTGGGAAGCCTCTGGGTTATAAATCTGTCCCTCCAGCATGTCCTATTCATATTTGAGCTGAGGTTTAAATCTTTAGCTCTCGTGGTTCTGATGGATTTGGATTTTTTGAGGTGGAGCATGCCCATCAATTCCTGATTGGACATGGCCTTGTACGTCAGGCACAGATCACCTCTGAGTAGGCGGTATGCTACTGAATAGAGCTGGAGTTTTAGTCTGGCAGCATATGACATATGTTGGAGACCCTTGATCCTCTTGGTGAGGTACTTTTGGGGTCTCTCCAGCTGTTGCAAATGCCAGATGAGGTACATACCAAATGGGGCATTGTACTCAATCATGGGCCTGATAAGGGAGGAGTATAGGGGTACAATGACCTCCTTTGACCTCTATGTGAATCCCTTCATGATAAGGTGGGCAAGGTAGAAAGTTTTTCTAACCACTTTGGCAACGTGGGTGTCAAATGAGAGGTCACTATCAGCTTGGGTCCCCAGGTCTCTTACTTTTTCCGTACTCAGTGGGTTACTGTCTGTGATAATTTGTGGGTACTTTGTTTTTCCCAAAGGGGATGACTACAGATTTTTTGGCATTTAGTTTAAGGCCATGACTCCGGCACCAGTTGTCCGTTTCAGTGAGGCCTTTCTGTAGGATGTATGTGTCAGCTGGTGTATTGACTATGGCGCCTAGTTTGCAGTCATCTGCGAACTTTGTCAGCCACAACCCTCCCATGTTTGCTTTCACATCTGAGAAATAAATGCCGAACAAGAGGGGTCCCAGTACAGAGCCCTGTGGGACACCACTTGTGAGCTGGCTTTGAGTTTGACATGGCTCCAGCGATTTTGACTTTATGGGTTCTATCCTTTAGCCAGTTTGCAACCTATCTTGTGACATATGGATTTACATTTAAGCTGTTTAGCTTGTCTATGATGCCTGAGTGGGGTATTGTCGAAAGCTTTAGCCAAGTCTAGGTTGGCTGTATGGACTGCTTTGCCCTCGTCAATGGCTCTAGTGACTGTTTCGAAAGTCAACCAGGTTCAAAAGGCAGAATCTGCCCTTTACAAAGCCGAACTGGGTGGGATCAAGTGTCTGTAGGTCCCCAATGTCTGAGTTCCATAATGATTCTTTCCATAGCTTTGCAGACCAGTCTGGTTAAGCTTATGGGGGCGGTAGTTACCAGGGTCTGTAGAGGTGCCTCCTTTGTAGAGTGGGACCACTGTTGCTGTACGCTAGTGTTCAGGTACATATCCTGTAGTAAGGCTAAGGTTAAATAGCATTTTTATGTGCGTGTTTAGCTCCTCTTGGAGTTCACGTAGCATGCAACCCGGGATACCGTCAGGTCCCATTGATGCTGTGTTTTTAGCTTTGCAGAGTGCGGTTCTCACCTGGACATCTGAGATGACAGGGAGGTTACATTCAGCTGGGATAAGTATTTCTTCTTTTGGGGGTGAGGTTGGGGAGAAATTTGCACTGAACCTGTCTGCCAGAATGTTGGCAGTATCTGTGGGTTCAGTGTATTTTTTGTCATTGTGAACTAACTCTGAGCATGTCTGAGATTTTCCGGCCATGTTTCTAACATAGCAGAAGGCCTTGTGGTTATCTTTAGTGTCCATAGCGATTTTTCTCTCAGTTGGCCTTGGATGTTTTTGAGAGAACGTAGCTTTCTACTAGTGCTGATCAGAGATGCCTTCTCTTTATGGGATTTTGCTCGGTCGTGCAGTAGCTTCCTTCTTTTGTTATACAATTTGTTTATGGCTGGGGTCCACCAGACAGGATGCCTGCCCTTGGTGGAGAGGGTCTTGGTTTTATTTCGGATTGCATGATCCATGCATTCTTGGAGATGTCCGTAGAAAGCATTTGTGAAGGATTCAGCAATGTGGGATATGGTTTCCACTGGCCCAGTGGGCTTAAAGGATACCATCTCTGTCTTAAGTGTAAAGTCGGCTTTTGAGAAGTTTTTCACTGTAGTCTTGTGTTGGGGGTGGAGGTGGGATATGTATATCCAGGGTGATTAGTTTGTGGTCAGTTCTCACTAGTGAGGGGTATACTTCCGGTGTGGAGCACTTTGTCCCCATGTTTGTGATGATCATGTCTAGTATATTATCTCCCCTTGTGGGCTAAGGTGACTAGCTGTTCCATTGCATTTGAATTTATGAATTCCAGGAACCTTTGGGCTAGGGTGTTAGGGCTAGAATAATGCACCCAGTCTGTTAGCGTAGTTGAAGTCTCCCAGTATGATGGTTTTTGGTGAGACATTCATATCCTCCAATGTCTTCAGGAAGGCCGAATGGGGTTCCTGAGATTGGGAGGGTGGTCTGTAACATGCTACCAGTTGTATAGCAGTTTTGCCTAAGGTTAGTTGCACCTGGATGGTCTCGGATGCTTCATGTGTTGCCACTAACCTGGAGGTGTGGGTGTCCTTGATGAATATGGACACTCCCCCTCCCTTTTTGGTTTGGCCCGAGTTTTTGGGCCGGAAAGCATGATACGAGGTATAGCCTGGTAGTGCTGGCGTGCTCTCAGGAGCCTTGAACCAGGTTTCTGTTACTGCACAAACATCGATGCTCTCCATACTGAGGAGTGCTTAGAGAGCCTGCATCTTGATTTAGACTTCTAGCGTTGAGCAGCATTACCCTTAATTTTTTTCCATTTTTGTTTTTTAAGGAGGTGGGTTTGTCTCTTGAGCCTTGCCTAAAAAAGGCACTATGGGGGTGGCAAGAGCCATGGCCAATATCCGGAAGCCCAGTGGTGACAGATGCAAGCCGTCCCTTGCGAAGCAGCGTGGCTTGTCCAGCATGTCATCCCAAGCAGACAGACATTGGATCCCCCTAGAATGACACCAGTAATTGAGCCAATTATTAAAGCTGGTCATCTTGTCTTTGTATTGTGGCATCATTCTTGGTGAGGGCAAGATGCTGCTCAGGGTCAGGGTCATACCAGCCTGGGCTACATAATCAGAGAGCTCCTCTGTCTCTCTTCATGTAGTCCAGGGAGGTACATCTCAGGTCATTCACGCCGGCATGGACAATGACAGTCATATTTGTACTTGCTTTGGAGTGACCTGAGTGCGTGTGTTGTGGTGGATCCTAGCTCCCGATAGGCAGCTTACCGTTACCCTCTCCTTGTTCAGCCTGGTAAGTGGAACGTCAGTGTGTCTGACTATAGAGTCACCTATTACTAGTGTATCAGGCATGGTGTTTGGCCTTAAGGGCTGTGATTGTTTGACACTGATTTATTGAAGTATGTGTTGCATGTGTTATGTTTTGAGGTGGTGGATTTTTGGGTGTCTTCTTTGGGAGCCTCTGTTGTTTTGGTAAGTTTTTTGTTAGAGCCTCCGAGTATGTCTTTGTGTTATGTGTTTGGTTTGCAGTGGTAGGTCTATGTGGGACTGGGTTTGCTGTGTGTGTGGTTACCTTCTCCTGTCTGGTCTTGCCAGTCCTGAGTTGAGAGAGTTCAGCCTCCAGTTTGGCTATATAGTTGCATCTCTCACATGTATTTGTGTTTGTTGGGAGGAGGAGAGGGTTGTCTGTGTACATGAGAAAATTGTAGCATTGTCTCAAGATTCCCAGATTAACCAGCTGAACCGGAGAGGATGCTAGTAATCTACCACTCGACATGCTAGAATATTATAAGGGAGTGCTGTGCCTTTAAGGGAAGTGGGTACTCACAGTGGTGTGGGGTAGGTGGATGTAGTGCTTACTTAGAAGAGAGGTTTTGAGAACAAGTGCTAGGCTTATAATAAAGCGAGTAGACTGATTATTATAAGTAGAGCTTTCTTAAGGGAAAATTCGGAGAGCAGACTTGGCCAAGCCAGAAAAAGTGCAACCCTGTTTAACCGGCGCTGCGCTATGTGCACAATCGTGCAAACATGGATTTTAAACAGGGAACTTCAAAAGAGCTAGAAATGGTCCAAAACAACCAACTACTACAAGCTCTTGTGCCAAGGTCATTCCTTCAGGGACAGATAGGCTGCTCAAGGCTCCCCACTCCCACTGGCGAGCAAAGAAACTTTCCTCTAGCCAATTAAGGCAATCAGGCATTCCCATCCTCCTCCTGATAAGACCAAACCATGAGGAGGATTATGCTTCCTCTGACCAGGTTTTAATTCCCTCAGATTCTTCTGAGGAACAGGATTACACTTTTCCACCTTATGAAGACTCTGCTGAAGACTCTACTTCCTCAGCATCTCCCCCTGAAGACTCCTCCTTTGGGGAAACTTTACATACCATGAGGGAACATTTCCACTGGGAAGGCCGGGACTACTCTGATTCTAAGAAAAGTGTCTGGGAATTCCTTTTACTATCCCAGCACAGACCTCTTGCTATCCCTCCAGTTTTAGATATTGTGGATGATGTTTACTTGGAGTCTAGTTTAAATCCAGACTCTCTAGTTCCTGCTTCAGTCAAACCAGACAGATACTACAGAGTACCTGACTCTCAAATTCCTTTATAAAAGCCCTGTGGCTGACCCAGAAGCAATTTCCCAGGGTCCTAAGGGAGCTGAAGCTTCTATGGCTAAAAATCCTGTGCCCTCTGAAAGGGATTTCAGAGCCCTAGATAGATGGGGATAGAAAATATACACTTCAGCTACTATGGCTATGAGAGTATTAAATTGTCAGTTTCACATGCTGAAATATCAGCAATTCCTAATGTCTCAATTAAAACAAAAAATGAGCACACATACTGAACAGTCTGAATTCAAGGAAATGCAGGATCTGTTGCATGCAGCTGAACAGGTGGGCAAACATACTTTACAATGCAGATTTGATTCGTTGGAAGCTTCCTATAGAGCGGCTGTTACTGGCTCTGTCATACGTAGACATGTTTGGTTAACAGAACAAACCCTTCCTGATCATGTTAAAGCAAAATTATTGGATGCACCTTTACAGCAGGATGTATTATTTGGTGTCAAAGCAGAAGAGGTTTTAAACAAAATGGAGGATAAGGCAAAGTCTATGCAGACGGTCAAGGATTTTTTGCAGGTACAACCCCCTTGTTTCAGCAGAAATTGGCCAACAAAAAACTGGTTCTTTCCAGCTTCTGACAGATCACAGAGGGGCAGTGGTTAGTCACAAGGCCCTTACAAACCTCGCCAATGGGGTACTGCTACCCAGAAAGGAGGAGAAGACAGGCCCTTAGCTAGCAGAAGACGAACACAATGACTCAGTCCTCAAACTGCCAAGCAAATCTCTCCTGGCAGCTCCCTTGGGAGGAAAATTTGCATTTTTTGCAGACAACTGGCACATCACAAAAGACAAATGGGTCCTAAACATTGTGTCTCAAGGATGCAGATTCCACTTTCATACCTTACCAAGGATGAAAGGAATGCCAAACCTGCCATCAAATCAATGGGCAGAGGCACAAAAACAAATTACAGCTCTCATGGACATGAGAGCCATTCAACAGGTACCTACACAGGAGCAAGGACAAGGATTTTACTCAAAACTCTTTCTAGTCCCAAGAAAGGACAAAGCATGGAGACCCATCCTAGATCTTTCTATTCTGAACACCTATCTGCAAGTACCAAAATTCAAGATGCTAACACTACAGCAGCTTCTTCCCATGCTGGGCAAGAATGCTTGGCTAGTAACGTTGGACCTCAAGGAGGGCATACCTTCATGTCCCTATCAGACAAAATTGCAGAAGATACCTCCGCTTCATTGCAGGTTCAATGCATTATTAATTCTCTGCACTGCCCTTTGGCTAATCTACTGCGCCCAGGGTCTTCACAAAATGCCTGGCACCAGTAATCGCATACTGGAAACAGAGGAATTCAAATATACCCATACCTGGACGACTGCCTTATTCAAGCATAAAGCAAGGACATTCTTTTAAAGCATCTGGCATTTGTCAAACACCTTCTAAGTTGTCTAGGGTACACAGTAAACTAAAAGAAATGAAAACTAGTGCCCTCACAAAACATAATATTCCTGGGTGCTAGCTTGAATACAACGGCCCAGATGGCTTATCTCACGCCAGACGAGCAACATCAGCTGACTCAATACCTCAAAATAATGGCAACAAAGACCCAACTCCCTGCAAGAAAAATTCTGCAGGCCTTGGGATTCATGGCATCTTGCATACTACTAATACCATTTGCAAAACTGCATATGAGGAAATTACAATGGTACCTGAAAAGTATATGGACTCAGCACAGACGCAGCTTGGAAACAATGATACCACTAATTCCCTGCTTTCAACAGGAGTTTCTATGGTGGGCACAATTATGTCACCTCAACAAGGGTCAGCCTTTCACCTTACCCACAACCAGGCAAACTGTGACAGCAGATGCATCGGACTATGCCTGGGGAGCACACATGGCAGGACAGTGCATTCAGGGCAAATGGACTACAGATCAGAGGCATCTGCATGTCAATCAAAAAGAAATGCTAGCAGTACAGAATGCCATAACAGCTTTCAAGGATCTCTTACACCCAGGACAACTAATAATATAGACGGACAATACCACAGTAATGTGGTACATAAACAAGCAAGGGGGGCACACATTCCTACCCTGTATGCAGGCAAGCAGTGACCTTGTGGAACACTGCACTGTCTTACCAGGTTCAGTTACAAGCACAATTCCTGCCAGGAAAGAAAAACACATTGGCAGACAACCTAAGCAGAAACTTCATGGATCCATACGAGTGGAAACTAAATCCACAAGTATTTGCAATGATAACTCGCAAACAGATCTGTCTGGGTGTTCCCATTTTTAAGTCCCCAAAACTACCAACTTCAAAAATGTTGCACAAGGACATTCCACCCACAAGCTTGGAAAGTGGACACCCTCTCATTCAGTTGGAAAACATTGACAGTGTATGCCTTTCCTCTACTGCCTCTTCTAGCAAAGGTACTGCTGAAAGTCAGATTAGAGAGGCCACAAATGATGTTCATTGCACCAGACTGGCCACGCTAGCATTGGTATCCAATTCTAAGGAACATGGCCCACCACCCACCATGGATTTACCACAAATTCTTCACCTGCTCACCCAGCGAGACAATCTGATTCTACACAGCCAGCTCAAGACTTTAAACCTGGCTGCATGGCAAATTACCTAAACAACCAGCCAACACCTCTATCCAAAGCTGTTATGGATGTCATTCTGGAGGCCAGGAGGCCCAGCACCAGGAAAACCTATTCAGACAAATGGAAAAGATTTTGCGCTTGGAACCAGGCTAAAGCCCAAAATCCCCTTGATCCAAACATTCCTCAGTTTCTACAACATTTAACTGAGATGTTGCACAAAGGACTTTCCTTTTCATCTATTAAGATCCACGCCTCAGCAATTTCAGCTCATTACAACACAGATCTTCCTTTATTCTCACATCCACTTCTAAGACAGTACCTCAGAGGGGCTAAGAACATAAGACCGCCAAGGAGAGCACCAACACCTACTTGGGATCTCAACTTTGTTCTGGAAAAGCTTACACTGCCGCCCTTTGAACCAGCTTTTTCAGCTGATTTAAAATTTCTTTCATGGAAAACTGCTCTGCTACTAGCAATAACTTCAGCTTGAAGAGTCTCAGAGCTACAGGCACTAAAGGCAGTGGAGCCTTTCCTCATTTTTCATCAAGACAGAGTCTCTCTGCGAACTAACCCTTCCTTTATGCCAAAGGTGGTATCCAGTGTGGTCCTAAACCAAAACCATTCATTTGCCCACCTTTCCCAAATCCCCAGAACAAAGGAGAAAGACTCCTGCACTCTTTGGACATTCACAGGCAATTACGTTACTACTTGGATAAAACTCAGGCTTTCAGAAAAACTGACCAGCTCTTTGTCGCCTATGCTACAGGATCACAAGGAAAAGCTATCTCAAAACAGACTTCCTAAATGGATAGGGCATTGCATACGTTTCTGCTACACACATCATGGGAAACCGGTACCTGCTAAGATTAGGTCCCACTCCACCAGGGCTACAGCTAAATCAGCAGCCTTTATCAGGGGAGTGCCAAACAAGGATATTCTGGAAGCTGCAACTTGGGAGTTCAGTACACACCTTCACCAAACACCATCACTTACCTCTATATTTCTAAGACTAGAGCTGGTTTTGCCACTGCAGTTTTGCAGGGCCTACTAGCTTCTCCTAACCCTGTTTAACTCCACCTCCCATCCTTAGCTTTGGGATTCAACCCAAGTGTGATGACTGCAGCAGGGTAACACGATGAACATAGTACAGTTTTGTATCTACCATAAATGTAGATGTTCATATATTTTGCCTACCTATTGAGGGCACCTGACATCTGGGGCAAGAAAAACTGAAGAAAATGGCGTCGGATGCCTCTTGTATACCCCTGGCGCACTGACGTCAGGGAAGAAGCGACAGCAGCCGACGCCGGACCAAGACTTTGGAATTCAGGCAGACTGCGTGACCACCTGATGGCAAGATAACCCAAGTGTGATGACTGCAGCAGAGTGAACACTCGAACATCTACATTTATGGTAGGTACAAAACTGTAGTTTCTTGCTTAGGCTTGGTTTGTTGTAGCAATTTATAGCCGATGTCAGGTAAGATGGGTAAATGCCAATGTGTGTGCCAGATGCCCCATAAAGATGCAGGATAGGTGTGTTTTTTCTGTAGGCCGTTAGCATGACCGTTCCATTTGTCAGTCATTTGTGCCAAAGACCCTACACAGCCGTCTGGTCACACTAAACCTCTACTCAGAAAACCAGCGCCTTTAAGCGTTTAGCCCTAAGAATGAATCCCGCCTCGTAGGCCTTGTCCGAACCTCTGCATAAGAAGCCCAAGCTTCCTCAGCCTTTTTCGCCTGCTGCTCTGCTACTGGTCTCCTTGCCAGCTGCCGATTTAGGAGCTGTGGGCGCTCGTCAGATTCGTTGACTTCAGCGATGACCTTTGGGGAAGCCGTTGCTCAGCCGACAACCGGCATGTCCTCAGAGTCTACCCTGACACAGACTACTGTCTAGGTCGAGGGGGAACCATTTTCTGTGGTACCGCCGACTGGGATCCAGACTTCTGATAACTGTTCCTACTATACCTGAATCCAGGCCGGTTCCAACATCCGCTCCAGCTAAAAAGAAAGACAACCAAGCATGCCTCCTCCTCTGCAGAAGGCCTACCAGATAGGCAGTCCTTCACTTTTTCCCTGATGCAGGCTTTTATGGCCCTTAGGCCTTCAGCCTCATCCTCCACTACTCTATCTTTGCTCAGCCCTAGGACTGCTTCAGCTTCATCTTCTACTACTTTATATTTGCTGAGCTGTATGCCTGCTTCAGCCTCTTCCCTCCCCTCCATGACATCTCAGGTTAGGGAAGAAGAGCATGATACTTAGTTTTCCTCTTCTGAGGACTCCATGTCTTACACCTCCCAAGCTGCTTCTCCCCAGGAGTAGTATTCTCCTGATGTGGAATCTATTGAGTGGGAATTCTCCCTCTGATGTTGATATATTTGATGAGACCATCACCAAGATGAAAGACCATTTCAAATGGGATACCTCACAAATGACTAACACCCAAAAGAGGTATTTTGAGCTTCAAGTTGAATCCCTCTCCCGATCTGCTGTTCCTCCAGATGTTCATGTTTCACTGTTGCAGTCATCACATTTGGGTTATATCTGCCTGCAGGGTAGCCCTCAGTCGGCCTGAATTACCATAGTCTTGGGATTTCTGTGTTGGATGCTGTCACTTCCATGATGTCAGGTTGTCAGGGGTATAAAACATGCAGCCGATGCCATTACATCAGCTTTTCTTGCTGAGCAGAGTCCGAGGCAGAAGCAGTTTGCAAGTGCTGGTCGGTCGCCTCCTGAAATTTTCGTTTTTCGAGTTGCATACCTGAAGTCTTCTAAAAGATAAGTACCTAGTTGGGGATCCTTTTTTCTTGCTCTAAACGATGTCAGAAAAAATAGTCTTGCTGATGAAAGTAAATACCTTAGAGATTTTTATTCTTACTGCGTTACCTGTTTAGGCCCAGACCACGACATTCCTCTGTCAGTTTTGTGCCTCGTTCAATGCCTGAGCTATTCGTCGGGCTATTTGTGTTGCTGAATTCTTTCGCTCTTGTTCTCCGTATTCCGAAATGGCTTTGATAAGCCATCCGACTACTGATCTTCCGAAAAAACACAAGGATAAAGACAGATCGCATACGTCCAAAACAGCCCACGGCACTATTGGAAAGCTAGTTGCCAGTCCAGCAGTACTCAGTGAGGTGCTTTCGCAGCCCCTGATATCTGCTTCTACAGACTTGTAGGCCTCTACTGAGGCCCATTCAGAGTCCAGTATGCTGCGAGATGCTTCGACTGTGGAACCTGCGGATGTTTGTACCTTGGATGGGTTTGGAGCCGCCGTGCAGGCACTGGCTTTTGAGGGTGTATTCAGGCCTTCCGATGTTCATATTGAACGGAGTACTTCATTTCAAACCAAAAGTACCAAACATCTCAGGCCCAGAGTTCGCACTACGTCTAAGACACACGACCAAAGTGCATTCTCAGGCCCATATGCACTGAAACAAATGCTTAGAATGACTGAAAACCTTAATACTTTAATTAGGGGAAGCCAGCCTTCCCCTTCAAAAAGACCAAGAACTGATTTTCCTTCTAATTCTTCAGATCATGAGTCCGATGACTGTGACCCTTCTGATTACCAGGACATACCTTTATCTATCTATGAGGATTCTGATGCAGAGGATTCCATTCCCTCTGCTTCCCCACCAGACTATTTTTTTTCCTTTGGTGAAACCCTGCATAACCTTAGAGAGCATTTCTGCTGGGGGTGCCAGGACTACCCACAGTCCAAAAAGAGACTAGAGGAATTTTTAAACTTGCCTCAGCACAGGCCTCTAGCTATCCCTCCTGTTGGAAATTGTAGATATCTTCATGGAATCCAGCCTTACACCTGATACTTTGCTTCCAGGTCCCTGGAAACTTGACAGGTACTAGAATACCTGACTTCCACAAATTTCCTCGTTAAGAATCCTGCTGCAGATATGATTTCCCAGGGACCTAAAATCATTAAGGCTACAATAGCCAAAAACCCTACCCTTTCGGACAGGGATTATAGGGCTTTAGACAGATGGGGGTAAGAAGGTATACACCTCTGCTACTCTTGCCATCAGGACTTTAAATTGCCAGTTTCATATGTTAAAGCATCAGCAACATATTAAACAGAAAATGAAGTTGATTCCTGATTGTGCAGAATGTAAACATTTACAAGAGTTAATGCATTCTGCTAACCAAGTTGGAAATCATACTTTGCAATGTGGCTTTGATGCTTTAGAAGCATCTTGCAGCGCTGCTGTTACTGGGTCTGTTCTTAGAAGGCATGCTTGGCTTAAGGAACAAATCTTGCCAGACCATGTCAAAGCAAAATTCTAGATGCTCCATTAAACAAATGTCTGGCACTAAAGCAGAAGTCCTCAAAAAGATGGTGGAAAAAGCTAAATCTTTGCAAACTGTTAGATTTCCTACAGGTACAGCCATCTAGATTCAGTAGGCATTGGCCTTCTAAAAAATGGTCTTTTCCCGTCCCTCCCAGACCTTATCGGTCCAAACCCAGGGCCATCAGACCACCAAGACTGCAGTCTCAGGGTATGCACAGATCTAAACGATGGAGTGCTCCCACCTCTAAAACAGGGAGTAGTAAGCCACCATCCTATGGTACAATTTCACAGTGACTTATAATTAACTTTTGCAAGCCTTGCCCAAATATTTGCACCCTTAGGAGGTAAACTATCCCTGCATGCAATAAATTGGGAGTATATTATCCAGGACAGATGGTTTTTGAACATTGTATCCTAGGGATACAGATTCTACTACCACTCTGTGCCACCCCCAAGCGGAGAGCTAGACCTCGCCCCAAACCAGTGGGCAGAGGCCCAAAAGCAAGTACTTTCTCTTCTCAGTATCAAGGCTATTCAGCCTGTCCCAGCAGAGCAAAGTTTTTACTCCAGACTGTTTTTGGTACCCAGAAAAGAAAACTCTTGGCGCTCTATCCTGGGTCTATTCTCAACACATTTTCCTGTTGGTTCCAAGATTCAAAATGCTTACTCAACAAGAGCTGCTTCCAATGCTAGCCAAGAACTCCTGGCTAGCCACCCTAGACTTAAAAGAAGCTTATCTGCACATCCCCATAAGGGAATCTTGCGTGAAATATCTAGTTTCAGAGTAGGCTCTACGCAATATTAGTTGTCTGCACTTCTTTTTGGCTTATGTACTGCGCCCAGAGTATTCATAAAATTTCTAGCTCCAGCCATTGCATATTGCAGGCAGAGAGAAATTCAAATTTACCCTTACTTGGACGATTGCCTGATTCAGGCCGACTGTCAGGAATTGCTACTCCAGCACCTGACATTTGTAAAAAGACTTCTAACTTCACTGGGGTACACCATCAATGAAATTAAATCCCATCTGGTACCCAGCCGAAAGATGTATTCCTGGGAGCAAGCTTGAACACAACTTCCCAGATGGCTTTCCTCACTCCAGAAAAACAAATTTATTTGACAAACTACTACAGTCTACTGGCCACCCAAACCGAGCTGTCTGCAAGGAAAATACTGCCAAGTCCTAGGGTTCATGGCCTCTTGCATTCTGCTAATTCCATATGAAAGACTGCATATGAGGAAACTTCAATGGTGTGACGCCCGTGCCATGGCCCATCAATCAAGGAGCCTCGATCCTCACCACTAACACCAGGGAGGGCATCTCATATAAGAGGAAAGAAAAAAAAATACACACAGTAAAGTACAATTTCCCTTAAGTGCACGCAGCGATCGCAGTCAGTCTGGGCTGGTTGCTCCCTGGCTCTCCAGGTCCCCAATAAGAGTCCCCAGTGGCAGAGCCATAGGGTACAGATTCCAGCCTAGCTGGTAAGCTAACCTCCAGTATCCTCTGTCCAGCCAGTGCTTTGTGCCCCTGTCCAAGTAGCTGACTCTCACCCGCCCTCACCCACCCTCACCCACCCTCACCCGCCCTCACCCGCCCTCACCCGCTCTCACCCGCTCTCTCTCTCTCTCTCTCTCTCTCACTCTCTCTCTCACTCATGGGAAAGGCTGACATAGATTCTCTAGCTGTGCCCCTTTACCAACACTATACGGTAGTAATTACTGCCACCACCAGCTAATAATCAGCTACCAAAAGGCCCTTAAAAGGGTGTCCAATTATTACTGTGCAATATTATCTAATTGGTAGTATAGCCCCGTGCTAAAGCTACAGGAGAGGCTTACAGTAAACTCTCTAAATATGCAATGTACACTACAGCTTAACTTCTCGATATAAACCAGCCACAGGTAAAAGGTTTTTAAAATATTTAATAATAAATTAAAACACAAGACAATGCTACTACACTACAGTGCTGCTCAGGAGTTCAGAGATCACACAAACTTAAAATAAATCAGTAGTACAGTTTTGACACAGAAAAACACGTAGTCTAATCTTTATAGTCCTAGCTATTTTTTACAAGAAAACATACTTATGAAATAACTTAAGACAGAGTGCTGAGGTTGGATATCAAAACAAAAATGCTTAGTCTCTCTGAGCAATAGTTTTTTAAATCACTAACACATTTCTGCTGGGCCCGCCCAGATTATATAATTTTGACAGGTTTTCTCAGTATACACACTACATAATTTTAACACATAGTTTGTAGTTTCCAGGCCGAAACTGCATTTACGTTTTTTTTTTCACTTGGAGCAATAAAGGACATTCCACATGTAAATTATGGTCATTAACTTTAGCCTTAAAACAGTAGGCAGAATGCTTACTCCAGACTCATCGACTCCAAATTCTAACTTGAAAGGACACAAAATAATTTTAATTTCAAAGAACATTTGAAATGCTTGGCTTGGTTTTCCTGACAGCACATGGCAATGCTGCTACAATCTTGAAGTTCATATTTTACAATGTGTTCTTTCATTTAAGAAAAAGCCTGTATTTTATATTTATATTTGCAAATGCCAGAATGATGTTGCAAAGTCTATTTGACTAAGCTGGCAACTTTCACCCTTCTCTACCAGTCTTCACAACCCCCCCCCAAGAGAACTCAAGCTAGTTTTTTTTAAGTGACCCTTGATAAATGCCGCTTGAGAGGGTTAGGTCCATCTGAATGTACCTCACCCCATTCCCTGCCTTGGGAGTCCATCTACATTGCTACTCCCACTGCGTTGCTGCACTGACATATATGCTTGCAACCCCAGGCTCCATCTCAGCAACTTGGCATTTTGCTGACTGGTTCTGTTTAACCATGTTAGAGGGTTGTGATCTGTCATAAGTGAGTTTCCTTCCATACAGATAAGGCTGAAGGTTTTGCCATGCCCACACTATGGCTAGACATTCATTTTCTGCAGCTGCATAGCATTCCTTCCTGGGTTGGAGCCTACGACTGAGTTAAACCACTACGTGCTCTTCTCCCTCTGAAGAAATCTGGCTAAGTACAGCCCCCACCCCATAGTTTGAAGCATCCATTTACACAACAAATTCTTTGCTGGAATCTGGACTGGCTTCTGGAATGCCTGCTCACATGCTGGGGTCCACACTATCTTATCTGGCCTGTTCTTCCTTGTTAGGTCTGTGAGGGGAGCAGATATGATAATATAATTGGGGGCAAACTTTCTGTAGTTTCCTGCTGTCCCTTAAAATACCCTCAACTGCTTTTTAGTAACTGGTGCAGGCCATGCCTGAATGGTTTCCACGTTGACAGGTTCTGGCCTTATCTTACCACTCCCCACTTTGTCCCAAGTAGGAGACCTCTGCCATACCCACCTGACATTTGCTCAGCTTAATGGTTAACCCTGCCCTCTGTAGTCTGCCCAGCAACTCCCTGACATGCTGAAGGTGCTCTGGCCAAGAATGGCTGTAGATGGCAATATCATCTAGGTAAGCAAGGGCAAACCGTCCTGCACCTGCTAGTATATGATCTACCAGCCTCTGGAAAGTCGCTGGGGCATTCTTCATTGCTAAGGGCATCTTTGTGAACTTATACAAGTCAAAAGGAGTCACAAAGGCTGATTTCTCTCTAGCAATGGGAGTCGAGGACACCTGCCAATAACCCTTGGTAAGATCAGTGGTGATAAGATACTTAGCCCCACCTAACTGCTCTAGGGCCTCATCTGTCCTAGGCATGGGGTAAGCATTCGACTCTGTGTGACTAATTTCCTGTAATCCACACAGAACTTGGTGCTACCATCTTTCTTTGGCACCAGCACCACTGGGGAGGCCCAGGGACTGTTGGACTCTTGAATCACCCCTAGTTCCAACATCTCCTGTACCTCTTCTCTCGAGTGTCTGACTCTACTTTTGGCATCCTATAAAGGGGCCTTTGGGGTCCTGTAACCACCTGGTGCTGCACCAGGTGGGTGCACCCTGGTTTCCCAGTGAACATGTATCAAAATTCCTGCAACACTGCTCGGATTTCTCAAACCTTGGTAGGATATGGCTGCTGGGACATTGCTACCACTTCCACCGAGGTGTCAGCCCAAGCTTCACCGAAGAGATCGGTCCCCAAATATCCCTCCAGACTCCTGCAATCCACTGTAAATGCTCAGCACAAGGATCTCCCTATTATGGTAAGGTTTCATCATGTTAACATGCTACAAATTGTGCCCCTGCCATCTAACACCTTTTAGGGACCCTTCCAAGCTGCTTGCAGTTTGTTGCGTCTATCACAGGAATGAGAACCATTACCTGCTGCCCAGAGTATACTCTCTAGCTCGAGCATTCCTGTCATATCACACCTTTTTCTGTTGGTCTTCTGCCAGGTTCTCCTGTGCCAAGCCCATGAGTTTACCTGAGCCTTGTCCTGAGGTTTAGGACATATGCCACAACAGACTCCTTGTGAGACTCACACTCATCTCGAATTAAATCTTGAGGTCCTCTCACCCTGTGTCCATACAGCAACTCAAAGGGAGAAAAACCTGTGGATTCCTGGGGAACCTTTTTGTAAGCAAACAGATGGGGCAGATATTTGTCCCACTCCCTCTTAAACTGATCTGCAAATGCCCAAGTTTAACCTCTCTAAGACCATTATTCTGAGGATGGTAGGGGGTGGTCTTCATGTGCTTCACCCCACAGGACTTCCACAGACAACCCAGCAGGTCTGACATGAAGTTGGCACCTCGGTCAGTCAGTATTTCCTTTGTGAAACCCACCCTGCTGAAAATCTCTAACAAAGCATTTGCCACCATCTTTGCCTCAATGGAGGACAAAGCCACTGCCTCAGGGTATTGTGTAGCATAGTCCACTACCACTAGGATATACTTTTTCCCTGTGTAACTTGGGGTACTCGGAGGACCCCACAATATCCATAGCTACCCTCTGAAGTGGCTCCTCACTCGCAGGCAAAGGCATCAAAGGAACTCTCACCTCGTCTCTTGCCTTGCTTACCTTTTGCAACTGCTCACAGGTCCTGCAGTAGACTGTTACATCTCTGGAAATTCCAGGCCAATATAAGTTCTGAATAAGACGCCTCTTTGTACGTTTTATACCCATACGACCTGCAAAGGTAATATCATGGGCTACGGCTAGAAGTGCCAGATGGTAGGCTCTATGCACTACAATCTGCTGTACTCTCACCTTCTAGCCCTCCCTCAGGGGTCCACTGTCTGTATAGTAACCCTTTGTCCCAGTGTACAGATTCCCTTTTCCATTGAGAATCAGGTGCCTCCCTAGCTACCTGCCTCAGGTCTTGCAATGTAGGGTCTGAGAGCTGAGCCTGTCTCAACTGTCTCCTTGTAACCCTTCCCAGCTCCCCTTCCACAGGAAGTCTGGCCTCCTCTGACAGTGGTGCCTCACTGTCGGCCTGGGTACTACTCACCTCTACCTTTGCAGTTACCCTGTCCAAGGGAACATCAGTACCCACAAGCAGCTGTGGCTTACATTCAGTCTCACTGCTATAGCGTAGCTCACTTCCTGAAGTAACCACCTCACCAGTCCTGGTTGCAAGTATGCTGTCTGGGTCCTTCCCCAGGCTATCAGACCCACATACTTGTCTCCTAGCCTGACCTTGTGTAACTGCATAAGTACATGGTACTGCCTCATCCAAATCCTTCTCTCTCAGGATATCTGCAGGAATGGTAGTTTAGTACCCCTGTTGTTTCAAGACAGCCTACTGTTGGCATTTTGTCTTTTCCACTTACTGGCTCCCTCACCTTTGGTTCCCCACCTTGCCTCTGTGTACACCTTTATGCCACATGGCCCCACTGGTTGCATTCAAAACATTTCACCCTAGATTCTGGTAGTGTACCTGGACTAGTGGCTTCCCCTACTACTGGCAGATATTACGGCAGTATGTGCTGCCCTCCATGGATTCTTTTAGACCCATGAGCAGTACCTGGGGTCCCCTTCCTGTGCAAGGCTGCCCTGCTGGCCAGATATTAGGTCTCATTTTTTTCACCAACTCATCTGAAGTAGCACATTGTCTATCAGCTAACCAGATCCTCATGTCCTGCGGCAAAGTGCTAAGGTCTTGTTCCCTCACCAAAAGTTCTGCCAGCCCTTCAAAAGTGGTGACCCTGACATCCGATCAGCAGCTTGAATGATTTTGGCTCCAGCTATGAAAGTGCTCAGTTCAGCAACATATTCACACACACACTTTCATCTGCCTTGCGTCTATGCTCATGAAACTTTTTCCTATACATTTCAGGTGTTGGCTTAAAACATTCTAAAAGACATTTTTACAGCAGTTTAATCAAAACAGACAGGCATTTTTCATAATACAAGTTACAGCTTTGCCATGGAGTAAAGGGGGTCAGGAACTGTACCTAGAGCCTTTGGTTAACACTATACTGTTCGCATACCCTCTCAAACATATGAATGAAACTATCAAAATTATCCCGTTTAAATTGCGGAAGAAATTTACTGACCTGTTGTGCTTCTGAGGTCCAGTTACACCCTTCCCCATTACCTCCATGACTCTGGCGAAGTCAGCATTTCCCTCTCATGCCTCCTCTGACGCTCCTTTTCTTTGGCTTCTATCTCCAAATGCCTGGCCTCCAGCTCAAGTCTGTTTAGCTCCAGTTGGATTTTTAAGTCCACTGCAGAAATGTTGAGCTGTCCATTTTCCGAGAATATTGCATTTCCACTGCCATTCTGCTTGTCTTCCTGGATGCTGTTTTCTGATGCAGCTGTAACCAAGGCTGCTGTCAGATCCGCCTTAGTCAAGTTTCCATGCACCCGTCCCCTAGCCTGGTACATCTCCACCAGCTGGCTCCTTGTCACCTTTCCATAGTCCTCTGCTGACATGCTGTCTGTTCTCCCTGACTAAGCTAACAAAAGAAATAAAACAATTGTGATCTAAACTCTTGAGTATTCACTGTGTGGCTGATTTAGAGTACAAAACACTTTCAGAGATCACTGCACGTAAGGTACAGAATTCACTCTACCCACACCACTACAAGTCTGTTAGTATTTGCCAGCTAATTAATATGTGATGTGGATATCCCCTGCCACCACAAATGTGAAGTATATCCCACCACTGCAAACCAAAATGTGACACCTGTGCTCTGGCCCAGGAATCAAGGAGCCTCAATCCTCACCACTAACACCAGAGAGGGTGTCTCATATGAGAGGAAAGGATAACAAGTACACACAGTAGAGTACAATTTCCCTTAAGTGCACACAGATTACAGTCCGTCTGGGGCTGGTTGCTCCCTTGCTCTCCAGGTCCCCAATAAGACTCCCCACTGGCACAGCTATAGGGTCCAGATCCCTGTCTAGCTGGCAATCTAACCTCCAGTACCCTCTGTCCAACTATTGCTTCGTGCCCCTGCGTAGGTAACACACACACACACAGATAAGTATTTATACAACTTCACAGACAGTCCTGGGAAAGGCTGACACATTCTCGAGCTGTGCCCCCTTTACTCAAACTATACGGTAGTAATCACTGCCACCACCAGGAATTATCAGCTACCCAAAGGCCCTTAAAAGGGTGTCCAATTATTACTGTGCAGTATTATCCAATTGATAGTATAGCGTCTGGCTAAAGCTTTAGGAGAGGCTTAGAGACAGTAAACTCTGTAAATATGGAATGTAGTCTAGAGCTTAACTTTTCTACATAAACCAGCCTCCGGTAAAAGGTTTTTAAAATATTTAATTAAAACGCAAGACACTACTACTACACCACAGTGCTACTAGAGTTCAGAGATTGCACAAACTTAAAATAAATCAGTAGTACAGTTCTGACATGAAGAAAGACCCTTAGTCTAATCTTTATAGTCCTAGCTATTTTAACAATAAAACATACTTCTGAAATAACTTAAGACACCGGCAGAGTGCTGAGGTTGGATATCCAGACAAAAATGATTAGTCTTTCTCTGAGCAATAGTTTTTAAAATCTCGAACGCATTTCTGCAGGGCCCTCCCATATTACATCATTTTGACACTTGGGTTTTCCCAGTATACTCATTACATCATTTTGACACAGTCTGGAGTTCCCTGGCCACACCGAAACTGCATTTACATTCTTTTACACTTAGAGCAGTAAAGGACATTCCTCATGTAAATTCTGGTCATTAACTTTAGCCTTAAAACAATAGGCTGGATGCTTACTCCAGACTCATAGACTCCAAATTCTAGCTTCAAAGGGCATACAAAACACAATTTTAATTTCAGAATATTTGAAATGCTTGGCTTAGTTTTCCTTACAGCAGATGGCAATGTTGCTACAATCTTAAATTTCACATTTTACAGAGTTTTCTTTCATTTAAGAAACACGCCTGTATTTTATATTTGTATTAATGTTGTGTCTTTCGGCTTTTCCCGGTTAGGGGTCACCACAGCAGAACTCCGGTTTGCTAATGATTGGTAGTTGATTTTTACGTGCCGAGTTACCAGCTGTGATGCACAACCTTCAACGAAGGTACGCCCATTCACGCAGCTCTCCACGCAGAAGACGCTCTAGCTGAGAAACGAACCAGACAGCGTCCGACTGAGGCGACAACGCTACTGCAGCACCACAACTGCGGATTATATTTATAAATGCCAGAATTATGTAGCAAATTCTATTTGACTAGGCTGGCAGCCTTTCACCCTTCTCTACCAGTCTTCACAAATGGTACTTAAAAAGTCTTTGGTGTCAGCATTCTCAGGATCTGGAAAAAATGATTCCTATCATTCCTTGCCTAAGAACAGAGTTCCTTTGGTGAGTAGAGGCCTGCTACCTCAACAAGGGACTCCTTTCACTCACCCTCCTTCCTCCCAAACCCTAGCAGACGCATCAGACTATGCATGGGGGGCTCACATGGCAGGACGATGCATTCAAGGCAAATGGAGCCCAAAACAAATGCAACTGCATGTCAATCAAAAAGAAATGTTAGCTGTACAGAATACTCTGACAGCCTTCAAATGCCTTATTCTTCCAGGGCAACTATTGATGGACAACACCATAGTTATGTGGTACATAAACAAGCAGGGGGGGACCCATTCCTACCCACTCTGCAGGTTAGCCATGGCTCTTTGGAACACAGCTTTGAGCAGTCAAGTGCACCTGCAAGCTCAATCCCTGCCAGGCAAACTAAATTCACTGGCAGGCTGCTTAAGCAGAAGTGTAATGGACCCACACGAGTGGAAACTGGAGCCAAAATCAAGCTGCTGATCGGCAGGTGGGGTTCACCAGAGGTGGATCTCTTTGCTTCCCTTCGAACTATCAATTGAGCAAATATTGCACCAGAACTCCCCATAGTCAAGCATGGAAAGTGGATGCCCTGTCCTTTGCATGGGAAAACGTCTGTCTATCCCTTTCCCCCCTCTGCCCCTCCTCCTGAAGGTTCTACTAAAGATCAAACAGGACAAGCCAAGGACAATCCTGATTGCACCAGCCTGGCCACACCAGCACTGGTACCCACTTTTACGCATTCTGACAGTAGTGCCGCTATGGCACCTGCCTCAGACCCCTAACCTGCTGTCCTAGCAGGAGGGTCAGATTTTGCATCCTCGGCTACAAACCTTGAACCTAGCAGCTTAGCTCACCCCCCTGAACTCTTCACCAGCAACCCTCAGTAAACCGGTGCTGGATGTCATCCTTGAGACGGGGAGGCCTAGTACTAGAAAATATATTTAGCTAAGTGGAAAAGATATTGTTCTTGGAGCCAGTCTCGAGGAATGGGCAGAACTGTGCCCATCTTACCTCATATACTAAATTACTTAACAGAAATGCCCCACAAAGGCCTATCCTTCTCTTCAGTTCAGATTCATGCCTCTGCTATTTCAGCTCATTATAATACTGAGCCACCCCTCTGGTCAAACAGTTCCGGAGAGGAGCCAAATATTTAAGACCCCCCAGTAGAGCTCCACTCCAGCCTGGGTCCTTACGTTTGTGTTGGAGAAGCTCACGCTTCCACCCTTTGAACCTGCTGCCATAGTGTTAAAATTCCTCTCCTTGAAAACAGCTTTACTTCTAGCCATCACGTCAGTGGGAAGAGTGTCTGTATTGCAGGTGCTTATGGCCATGGAACCCTTCATTATCTTCCATACGGACAGGGTTTTTCTCTGGGCTAACCCATCATTTATGTCCAAGGTGGTATCTAATGTGGCTTTAAACCAGTCCATTAATTTGCCAACCTTTTTCCCTAATCCTTATAATAAAGGGGAAAGGATCCTACACTCCCTGGACATGCACAGGCAGCTTAGGTTCTATCTGGACAGGACTAAACCGTTCAGAAAGTCTGACCAGCTGCTAATCAGCTTTGCTACAGGGGCAGAGGGCAAGGCCATTTCAAAGCAAACTGTTTCTAAATGGATAGCACACTGCATCCATTTCTGCTACAAACACCATGGGAAACCTACCCCACAGGGGATCAGAACACATTCCACTATGGCTACATCAACCTTTTCAGCATTTCTCGGGAGAGTCCCTACCCAGGGACATCCTGGAAGCTGCAACCTGGAGCTCTGTACACACCTTCACCAAGCATTACCACTTGCCTATCTTTTCTAAATTCAGAGCTGGATTTGCCACAGCAGTCTTACAGGGCCTACTTGCCAGCCGTATTGCTTCGTGACTGCCTCCTCCCTTCCTCAGCTTTGGGAATCAACCCAAATGTGATGACTGCAACAGTGAAACACGAAGAACATAGTACAGTTGTGTACACTTGCCATAAATGTAGATGTTAGTGTATTCACTGTTGCAGTGCTGGTTACCCTCCCTCTAGCCCCCCCTGACTTCTCTATACTTCTACCTATCTTTTTTGTTTGGCCATATCTTATAGCATTGGTATTTACTTTTTACTGGGGTGTTCCACACCATGTAAATTGCTTCCTATTTTGGGGGCTTCTGACATCTGAGGGAAGAAAAACTGATGTAATGGCGTCGGCTACATGCTTTTAAACCCATGACGACCTGATGTGATGGAAGAAGCGTATAAAAAACTAAGACAAACGACTAAAGGGTGCACTGTCAAAACACCAAAGTACAAAGGAAAATATACACAGTGCGACCACCAAGGCACTGAGCATAAATGCAATAAACAGATCGGTAGTTAAAGCTATTTTATTAAAACATAATGGATAAGCGCTTTCACAATGCTTACTTCCTCAGATCTTAAAACAATTCATTAGCAATACTTTTGAATAGCAAAACATCCAGTCACAGAGAACAGGCAATGATGTAGTGGTCTGGATTTAAATTATATTCATTTGGCTGCTTATGATAAGAGGCTGTCATTGATAAAAAAAAGAAAAAATGTGAGAGATACGAGAGACTTCAGGTAGGGACAGATCTTTGTTTGGCCACATACGCAATCAAGTAGAAGTGGTATGGAGCAAGTCAATACACAGTGTACTTCATGTGAAGCTGTAAATTATACTGTGCATGATAAAGTATCAGCTAGTCTGTCTGTAGCTGTGGACAATGTAGAAAGAGGGGCGTGCATTCCAACTACCTCGTCAATTGAAGTGACTACGAATACCCAGGCATCAAATATTAATGAGCCGGGAGGAGCTAGATCTAAGCAGACGAGCCAGGGGCCGGCTCCTTTTCCTAGATCTCTTCTGAATTTACCGGTTCCTGTGAGATTAGCAACCAACCAGCCAGGAGGGATGTCTTCGAGTCAAGGACGCAAGCGCCGCAGGCCATCACCAGAGCAAAAGGGAACTGTCGTCATGGCAGAAGCAAAGGAGACGCCAGTTGTGAACATTTCAGCAGTTACTTTAACTGATGCTCAATTGCATGTCCTAGAAAAGGGCCTATCATTTGTTCCGGCGAAGCCAGCTCAGGTCAGTGAAGTACTTATTGATCTGTGGAAATTTGTAAGGGACATTGCACTTAAAATGACCTTTCCTGAAGCTGCCCAACAAGTTTATAATACTTTTAAGCAACCAAGTCTTTTTAATCCTCAACTTCCTAGTGTAGTTGGGGCCTTTCTCAAGGTATGTGAGACAGACATTTATAATACTTTATCACAGACTGGAACAAGGACGTTTCATAATTTAAGTAAAGATGAGTTTTTAGCCTTGGAACAACTTAAAAATAATTTGAATATGTATACGCCGTGCGGATAAAGGCGGGGCTGTTATAATGGATACTAGCTTTTATCTTGATAGCATGTTTGAAATGTTGAGTCAGCATGATGCATATAAACCTCTATCCAAATATGATGATGATGTTTTTTTTTCAAGCTTTACATGTTTGTTTTATTTATGTCTGGGATGGTGACCAAAGAGCTGTCTGATTTTTTTGTATGTGGAGCATCCAGTCATTCCATCTTTTAATGGGTTGCCAAAAATACATAAGGGGGAAGCTAAGCCTCCTATGAGACCTATTGTGGCTGGTAGGGGCTGGGCTACAGAGCCACCATCTGTATATGTGGAACGAGAACTAAAACCCTGTATCGAAGGCACCAGCGGTACTGAAGAATTTCTATGTAGGTTTGGTGAATGTATGGATGGATTGAATTTGAATGATGGTAGCTACCTTTTAGTAATGCTAGACATCAATACTTGTATTTTTTTTTTCACGGTCATACCCAGTGTTTATGGTATCGACTCTATCAGGAGTTTTTTGAATAGAGTAATCTTCCGCACCATCGGATTAAGTTGATATGTGAGTTACTGGATATGATATTGAGATATAATGTATTTCTTTTTAATGATAAATATTTTCTTCAGGTGCAGGGGGTAGCCATGGGCACACCCCACACCAATAGTTATGCTAATCTTGTATTAGCCGAATGGGAGGTTGAAATAGTCTTCCCTGAACATGTTTTGAAGAACAACCTTATCTTCTACAAGCGCTTTGTAGATATTTTTATTTTGTGGAGGGGTACAGATGTACTTCTTATTGTGTTCATTGATTATTTAGAATCCCATAGTGTTTGTTTTAGATTCACTAGGCATACTTCTTTGGATTCTATTTCCTTTCTTGATACTACAGTAAGTATCAAGATTGGTAGTAAACTTGATTCCCTCATGTTCAGGAAAGAATGTAGGAGGAATGAGTTGCTTGCTAGGGATAGTATGCATCCCAGGAGAATATTTGGAAACATCATGAAAGGACAGTTTTTGCGAGTCTCGAGGCTACATACTTTTGATGACTATTTTAGACAAGCCAGGGACTCAGCTGATGAGTTATTGGCTAGAGGGTATCATAGAGGTAATATAGAACGGACAGTGTATGAGGTCATTGACTTAAGGGGAATGACAGGCACGCCATACCTAGCTCGGAAAAAGGTAGTATATTCTAGGAAGGTTAGTAATAGACTAAAATGTAGGCTCTCCCTTAAGTTGTTGTTGTCTTTCGGCTTTTAGGTAAGGGGTCGCTACAGCAGAAGTCCGGTCCGATAATGATTGGCAGTTGATTTTTACGTGCTGAGTTGCCAGCCCTAACACACAACCTTCAACGAAGGTACGCCCATTCACGCATGTCTCCATGCAGAAGACGCATTATATATAGTTGAGTCGAACCGGTCAGCGTCAACTGTGAGGCGACAACGCTAGTATAGTAGTAATATCAATTCTGTCTGTGATATTGTTAGAGTTGGTAGATTCTGCGCTCAGATGACTTGGTTTCCAGGGTTGGTTGGTGAATGTCCTGGATTCGTTTTTAGGAATAATATGACACTCTAGATAGCTTTGTTATAGACCCTTCAGTAAGACACACTGCTTTGGTTAGACCAGGTACGTTCCCCTGTAGAAGCTGTAGAGCATGCAGCTATATGTCATGTGGCAAGTCTTGTTTACCCTATTACCGAGGAGCGTTACTCATTTAAAGTACATGCTGATTGTAGGACGGCTAAACCTGGTTTATCTGGCTACCTTTAGTGTTTGTACGTCATACTATGAGTGGAAAACGAACCAGATGTTTAAAGAATGAATATGGCAACATCTGGGTGACATAAGACGCAAGAGTAGCCTAGATGCCTTATACAAACATTAGAGATCATGATGGGCACTCAAGTTTACTGCCATTGACGTAGTCTCTGATTCCTTGAGGAGAGGGGATGTTGTCTCCGCCTGGAGATGAAATGGATAGCTATCCTACAGGCACATAGGTCTCCAGGTATAAATTACACTGTCCCTTTAAAACAGACTTTGAAATCCAGACCTCTGCATCATTAATTCTGTTCTCTTTGATTGGATGTTTTGCTGTTTAAAAGTATTGCTAATTAATTTTGTTTTAGGATCTAAGGAAGCAAGTATTGTGTAAGCGCTTACCCGTTGTGTTTTAATAAAACAGCTTTAACTACAGATGTGTTTATTGGATTTATGCTCGCTGCCTTGGTGGTTGCACTGTGTATATTTTACTTTGTGATGGAAGAAGCGACAGCATCAGACGCAGATATCCCATGACTGCTTTTCAGGCCGACTGAGGGCTCTCGGCAGGCAGATAACCCAAATGTGATGACTGCAACAGTGAATCCACTCTAGCAGCTACATTCGTGGTAAGTACACAAGTGTACTTTTTGCCTGCATACATGGATGCCTTTAATTCTGCATCTAAGGCCCCAGACTCACAGCCACCTGCACCCAAGCACTGATTTAGTTTCTGCAAGGTGCCTGAGTAGAAATTCTTAGTCAAACCACCCTTGGCAGACCCAGCAGTAATTGCCACCTACCCTGATAAGCAATACAGGCTCCTTCCTTCCTCCTCACTCCTACCCACTGATAAAGACAGAAAATCTATGGATAGGACTGGTAAGAAGGTATACACCTCTTCCACATTGGCTTTCAGAGCTATTAACGATCATATTCACATGTCTAAATATGCTCTGGACTTAGTATCTCAAGCCTTCTCCATGCTGGCTTCTATCCCTGACAGCCCCATTAAGGATGACATCTCCTCCAAACTTTCTTTGGCTGCGCAAGTAGCCAGACACTTGGATGCAGCTATGATGCTGCAGTAGCATCTGCTCTTGTCCTCAGGAGATACTCCGGGCTGCGACTTCAGATCTCCCAGAAGACTTCAAGTCAGAGATCTTGGATGCCCCCCTGGATCACAATTTCCTTTTTGGAAAACAATCTGCAGATCTCCAAGAATCTGCAAGAAAAAAAGTAAAAAATTGCAAGGCATAAAACATTTACTAGTGGGTACTATTCATAATCCAAAAAGGGCATTTCCTCTCCTGAAAAGAAAAACCACCCATAAGAGGCAATCCTATACCCCCCCCCCCCCAAAAAAAAAAAAAAAAAATACAGCTCCTTCCACTAGTTCCGACAGACCTGCTGAATCTGGGTACTATAGAACCGGTTCACTTAGGGCAGGAAGGAAAAGGTTTCTACTCCCGTCTCCTCTTGGTTCCAAAGGAAGATGGCCCTTGGAGACTTATCTCAGACCTCTCCTTCCTAAATCTTCACCTTCAGGTCCCCACCTTCAAAATGCTGTCACTTCCCACCCTGCTACCTCTCATACCAGTCAAGACTTTCATGGCCACCTGGACCTAAGAGAGGCCTACCTACTCATACCCATCAGGACTTCTCACAGAAGATTCCTGCTTTTCTCTTTGCCCTCCTCTCATTTCCAGTTTACTGTTTTGCCCTTTGGTTTGTCCACTGCCCCCCCCCAGTGTTCACAAAATGCCTGGCCGCGGCCATTGCCTTCTGCAGAACTCCGGAAATTCAGATTTACCTGTATTTGGATGACATTCTAATATTGGCAGAGTCAGTAGATATCCTCAAGTTATCTGCACTTCACCATGTCCCTTCTGCAGAATTTAGGGTTCACCCTCAGCCTTCCAAAGTCCTCCTTGAAGCCAGACCAGGTGAAGATTTTTCTGGGTTGCAGAATCCAAATGGACAGAATGAAGGCCTTTGTCTCACAGGACAAGGTACTGTGCCTGACCTCCCACTTCAAGGAGATCCTACACTCTTGACAGTAACTGCAAGGCAATTCCTTCCACACCTGGGCTTAATTGCAACAACCATCCCTATGCTACCACTGGCCAGAATGCATATGCGCAAGCTACAGTGGTACCTCAAGAACATTTGGTCCCAGCACCTGAATCATTTGGAACAAGTAAACCCTGCTAGACTGGTCCAGGGCAGTAAATATTGTGGGAAGAAATAGCCTGGGAATTTTTATGGCTAGGCTTGTATAGGCCCTAAGGCTGATAGCCTAGTACCAACCAATGAACAAGTAATTCTCCTCCTTCCCTGTTTAATGGAAATCAGCTGGTGGATCCAACAAGTCCAGCTAAACACTGGGCTTCCACTTCAGCCCCCCCCCCCCAACCCAAGTAATGCATACAGATGCCTCAGATTTAGGTTGGGGTGCAACAGTGGAATTTTACAAGGTTCAAGCAAACTGGTACCCTTCCTTGAAGGCTAAACACATCAATGTCCGAGAATGACAGCAGTCTTAGCTCTGAAAATCCTTACCCCTTTGCTTCTACCAGGGGTTCTTCTAATATTAACAGACAATACCACCGTAATGTGGTACCTCAGGAAATGGGGAAGGACAAAGGCATATAAGCTGTGCTGACTAACCCTGCTGATATGGGACCTTGGCTCTCGCCACAACTTGTCCCTGCAGGCAACCTACATCCACTCGCAGGACAACAAGCAAGCAGATCTAAGCAAGACATCCTCTCCACAACATGAATGGGTGCTGGACAGGACTGTCTTCCTAGATATAGTCCTGTGGGGCTGTCCTCAAATAGACCTGTTCACCACCCCCCAGACAAGGCAGCTGCAGACCCTCTGTGCAAAGACCTACTCCTCTCTAGCATGGTGAATAGATGCTTTCAACATCTCCTGGGAGGGGAAGTTTGTTTATGCCTTCCACACTTTCCCACCGATTCAGAAAGTCCTCCTGAAAATCAGGAAGGACAAACCGAAAATCTTGTTAGTGATCCCCTACTGGCCAAGGCAGCACTGGTTCCCCCTATTTCACAGTCTAGCCAAGGGCAATCAATACAAGTTAACCTACAAGGTGGATCTCCTGACACAAGAAAAAGAAACTCTCCTCCACCCACACTTGCAGATGTTGTCCCTGACAATGTGGGTGATAAACTATTGATTCCATTCAGACCCCACTACTCAGAGGACATGCTTTCAGTCCTGAGGGAGGCCAGGAAACCTACAACAAGAAAATCATACCTTGCTAAATGGTAAATATTTACTAAATGGTGTCTGGCCAAGGGAAGGGGACCTTTGAATTGCTGACCCCCCCCCCAGTTTTTACTTGTCAATTGATAAAAAGTGGACTTTCCTATTCTTCAGTGAAAGTACACCTTTCTGTAATAGCCTGCTTGCCTCTTGAATCCCACTTACTTGCCAGGCTCAATGTGAAACTCTTCCTAAAGGGGGTGTTGCACATGAGACCTCCAAAAAGCATATTCCCCCGCCCTGGGACTTTAACTACATCCTGGAAAAGCTTACCCAACATCCTTTCAAACCTGCTGGGACAGCTTCCCTACAGATATGTACATGGAAAACAGTCCTAGTGTCCATCACATCAGCCAGAAGGGTTTCTGAGCTGCAAGCCTTAATGGTTTGCCCCCCCCCCCTCCCCGACACACCCAACCACGTTCCACAAGGAGACAGGGTCACCTTGAGAACTAACCCCTTCTTTATTTCCTAGGTGGTCAATGATTTGTTTCTGATCCAATCTATCCACCTACCCACCTTCTTTCCCCCTCGCACAAATGAAGGGGAGAGGCTGCTTCACTCCCTTGATGTACACAGACAGCTTAGATTTTTCCTGGACAAAACTTAAATCCATTAGGAAATCTAAACAGCTCTGTTTCTTTCCATCCCAGAGCATTGGGCAAGACAGTCTCCAAACAAACTGTTGCATTTTAGATCAGGAAAGCCATCTCTCTGCTACTCCCACCACGGGGGAAAAAAACCCCAGTGGGAGTGAAGGCCCATTCCACAAGGACAATGGCCGCCTCCAAGCCTTTCCTAAAATGTCTGGACATGGCTTCTATTATGGAAGCGGCCACGTGGTCCACTATCAACACTTTTACCAAATATTACAAGCCAGACCAATTGTCCAGAGCACGTGCAGGATTTGCCAAGGCAGTCCTACAGGGCTTTGTAGAATCCTCTTCTGCATCCGCAACCCTCTCATTCAACTAAGCTGTGGTACTCTCCCACAACTAGAGTACTGCAACATAGAAATAGAAGGACATAGAATAGTTTTGTAAAATCTTATAACCATAGATGTCCTTTTCCTCCATGTTGCAGTATTCCATTCCACCCTCCAATAACTCCCTCATCATTCTCCTTTCATACCAGCTTCACCCTGGGCCTGTCTGTGCTACAGAAGGACCCCAGGGTCACATACCTGACACCATGGGCATCTTATGCAGCTAGGCCTTGTACTCTACCTGCTGAGCTTCAAGTTCTGAGGATTGTGCGTGCAGACGTCACATTTAATGCCCCTGGTTTATGGCTTTACATGTGACATCCCATGCAGCTGCAACAGCCAAGCTGAAGCTTTTGTATAGGAGCTGACATAAGAGTCTCCTGAAGGCAGGAAATCCAACAACTAGCATACTGCAACATTGAAGAGAAGGACATCTATGGTTATGGTAAGATTTTGCACAACTATTCTTTCTCCTTCCAAACCAAAGTTGTCCAGCCTTGTGTATCTATCTTCTCAGGTCACTAGGCATTCCATTAGGTGCAGCTACGATGCTGCAGAAGCTTTGGCAAAGTCAGCTGCATCTGCCTCAGTCCTGAGAAGATATTCTTGGGTAAGGTAACAGCCCCTTACCTGATGATATTGGGGCAGAACTCTTAGATGCACCTCTTTATAACTCTGCTTTTTTTGGGACAAAAGTGGCTGAGTTATTCAAGACTCTGCAACAAAAGGGGAAGGAGTCAGAAGACCTTAAGCACTTGTTTATCCTATCCCCAAATTCCACAGAAATTACCCTTTGAAAACGTAGTTTATCAGAAAGCAATTCTGCCTTTCCCCCTTCCAGAGCCAGAAAAACTGCCACTAAGCAAACTAGTCCTTACAGGCCTGTCCAGACTCCAGCACAGAAGCCTCAATTTCAAGACAAGGCAGGTAGTCTGTGACTTACTGCTACTCATGGAAAAAAAAAAAAGACTCCATCTCTCTGTCCCAAAGGTACTCTCACTGTCTCCGTGTTTGGAAAAACATCACCACAGACAAGTGGGCCTTATCCATAATGGAGAAGGGTTATTTCATGACCTGGATTACTACTCTGTCTTGGGTGTGCATTCCACAGACCCCCAAAAACAGCTTCCCTTTCTTTCAACCTGTTCTAGACAACCTCATTGCCCAGTGTACTTTTCAACTAGTTCCCCTGACAGAAAAGTGGGAAGGATTCTATTCCAGGCTCTTCCTAGTCCCAAGGAAAGCTGATCCCTGGAGGCCAATCCTAGATCTCTCCCACCTCAGTCTCTTCCTGCAAGTGCCCACCATTCAGATGCTTACTCTGCAAACACTTTCCCCTTTGATCTTACCTCAGGGGTTTATGGGCCACCTTGGACATCAAGGTTGCCTACCTACACATCCCCATAAGTCCCAGTTTCAGGAGATATTTGTGATTTTATGTGGTCTCTACGTTATCAGTTCTTAGTGTTGCCCTTTAGCCTATCTCTGTCACCAAAGGTGTTCAAGTGTTTGCACCTGTTGTGGCCTTTTGCAGTTCCAAGGCATTCAAAATTTCCCTTAGACTACCTGCTTATTCAGGTGGATGGCAAAGAATCCTTCCTTCTCCATTTACAGATAGCTCTCTCTCTTGCAGGCACTGGGATTCAAGATAAATTATCCCAAGTCCAACTTGACCCCCTTTCAGGACCTTGTTTTCTTGGAGTGCAGGATAAGAATGGATGCCATGAAGGCCTACCTGTCATCTCAAAAGGTGGAAAACTAAGGCAGTTACCTGCTCACTGTTCTTCAGGCCACAGATATGACTGCCAGGCAGTACCTCAGGCTCCTGGGTCACATGGCATCGACCATTCCCATGTTGCCATTGGCTCGAGGCTCCACATGAGAAAGCTGCAATGGTACTTAAGGTCCATATGGACTCAGCACCGTCATCCTGTAGAGTTCAAAATCCCCTTCTCACCTTGCCTTAGAGATTCATTGGTGGTTCCGTCAAGTGAATTGCAGCCCAGGTCTAAGCTTACAGTTCCCGCCCCCCATTGCAGGAAATGTACAGGGACACCGTGGATCTGGGGTGGGGAGCATCCATGGGCTCCCTTAGAGTCCAAGGTACCTGGCTAGACTCCCATCAAACAGGAGCATATCAATTTCAGAAAGGTGAGAGCAATTCTTTTGGCCTTAAAGGCCTTCCAATCCACAGTGAAAAAAGGCCCACTGAAATTTTTCACAAACACTACAGTTCTGTGGTGTATCAACAAGCAGGGGGGATCAAAATCCTACTTGCTATGTAGACTCATTGACTCCAAGTTCTGACTCAGCTCTCCAAGCATGGGGCTGGCCACAAAACAGGGAGTCGCACTTCAGGCAGTGTACATCCCTTCAGATCAGAATACTTAGGCAGACACCTTAAGCAGGTCCATGTAACACTCCCATGATTAGATGCTCCACAGTGATGTGTTTTTGGACATATTCCACAAATGAGGTACACCTCAGATCGGCTTTCCTCCCATGTGAGCAGACTGCTTCAGTCCTTTTGCACCAGGCTGTCCAGCTCTCTGACAAGGGCAATGGACATCTTTTCAGTCTCTTAGAATGTGATGTTTCTTTATGCATTCCCCCTTCCCATTACTTCAAAATGTCCTACTTCTGGTGACACACTTTTGGCCAAGAAGGTACTGGTTCGTCCTTTTGCATTTAGCCAGGGGCAGTCACCACAAGTTATCCCACAGAGTGGACCTTCTCGCACAGGAAAAGTAATCTCTAATCCATCTCCACTAGCAATGTGTGAGCCTCACCCTGTGTGTGATAGAATTCTGACCCCCTTACAAGACACTTCTATAATGAGGGCATGCTTACCATCCTGCAGGAGGCTACAAAACCTAATACTAGGAAATCTTATCGATCTAAATGGAAAAGATTCTCCATATGGTATCTGAAGAAAGTTGGACCCTTTCAAGGCCGATGTCCCTTTGATGGACTGTCTTATCTGTGTGAACTTTTGCAGACAGGGTTAGTGTACTCCTACATTAAAACTCACCTGGCTGCCGTTTCAGCTTGTCTGCCTCTGGACCCCGCTTTAGCTTCCATATTTCCTGCAAAGTTATTCCTAAAGGGAGTGCTGCATCTCCGGCCTCCCAGGAACCCTATTCACCCCCCCGGGACCTGAATTATGTTTTGGAGAAGCTCACTGTAACCAGGTTCTAAGGCTTCTCTGAAACACTGCATATAGAAAACAGTACTGCTAGTGCCCTTGACATGTGGTAGAAGAGTATCTGAGCTAAACACTCTCATGGCCATTCCCCTTTTCCTCATCTTCCACAGACAGGGTAACCGTTAGGACTAATCCTTTCTTCATGCCCAAGGTGGTCAATGAGCTTTCCTTAAACCAAATTATTCACCTCCCTCGTTTTCCCAGCCTCAGAGTGACAGTGAAGGTTTACATTTCCTTGATGTACATAGACTGCTTAGGTTTTGCTTGGACAAGACCAAGTCGGTCAGAAAATCTGGCTAGTTTGTTTACTTCCACCCCAGGGCCCCGGAGAAAACTGTGACAGAGAATTTCTGCCTGGATTTCCAGGACAATTTCTTTCTGCTATGTACACCATGGGAAATTCTTGTCCAAAGTTAAAGCGCACTCCACTATTGTTATGGCTTTGTCAGGAGCATTCCTTAAGAGATTAGACACTGCCACCATTTTAGAAGCAGCTGCATGGGCATCTGTCAACACATTTACCAAGCATAAAAAATTGGATCAGATTTCTAAATCCAGGGCTGGATTTGCCATGGCTATCCTCCTTGGATTTGTGGCGAATAGTTCAGTGCCACCACTCTACTTCTCTGTGAGCTTTGGCACTTGCCTAAGACTGTAGGACTTCATCCACTGCTTCCTCATCTCTCTCCTCCAGAAGTCTGGCTGAAACAGATGTGGTTAGGATGATGAAGAAATTTGTCTTAATGCAAGTAGAAATGTGGGTACTAATGGATTCTACCCCATTTGTTCTGGGGACCTTCATTAGTACTACCTCACCTATTTTGTCTCATCTTCCAGTCTAACCTTTGGTTTTGGAGCATTTGGATCAGAGGATCCTGGGTGTCTCTGTATTGTGTTGAAAGACTCTAGTATTTTCTACGCTAATACTGAGTGGGCCGGCTCTGAGCATGTCGAAGCCAGATGACTTTCGGGGCCATGGTGTCCGCACCAGCTCTTGGGTGTTGGATTTAACTTGGATTGTTGGAGCCATCTCTGCCGCTCGGAGACTCCACCATGGACAGCTCTGCTCCGACCCCCTGCTTCGTGATTTGTCTTCAGGTCGGAAGAGTCTGTAGTATGCAAACATGCCTTCTCGAAGTTAATTTCTTTCTCTCCAAGGATTTCTATTTTTGTGGTAGTGGAGAAAGTTTTCTCTGCTCCAAGAGGAAGGGTGTATCCACCTTCCTCTGATTTTACTTCCCAAACTCTGTTGTCTTTGCATCTGGAGCCTCAGCTTCTTATGCAAGAGGAACAGCCAGCTCAGTCTGCAGAATACTCTGCAGGGTGATTTCTTCCCATACTTCTCCGGACCCCCCCGACGTCGTCCGTAAAAAGAGAGAGTGCAAAAGGAGGCACTTAGGCTCTCCAAGTGTCTGTAATGGCAGATACTGCTTTTGATAAAGGGGAAGGGACCATAGGATCACCAGCTGGTGTCTCAATTGGTGGCATTCTAGAGACAGTCAAACAAAAGGGGTGGTTGGTCATCTGACAACCTTTTCCAAGAGGAATCTGTATTCCTGGAAGCCTTTGGAGGCTAACCAAGTCTACCTTGTAGTTGACTGCTTGCTGATGAGCTGATTGATTTTTATCTCTTGATTGGTATGGATGGAACCTGACGTCATTGAGCCGTTCCCCAAGAGAGCAGACAGGATGCTGGCACCACCCAAGTTTAGGGGTTTTTGGAGCTTAGGAGTACTGGTTGATGCCAGGGTTGTAGCGGCAGCAACGAAAAAGAAACTTGAACAAAGTTTTGCTGTTCATCCCCTAACAGGGAGTCGGGGGTGTTGGACTGTTTCGGGAATTATGTATATACTTCAGTGACCTTCGCTCTTCAGTCGCTGAATTATTTGGCACAATTCACCAGACTCCAGAGGGATTTGATTAAAGAACTTGCCAAATCCATTTCTGGGACCATTACTGGAGAGGCAGAAAGTTCATTTGCTTCACAGCTGCCCTACAGTCTATTTAAAGCTCTTCCTAGAAGTTCACCTCATATGCAGTTTAAGGTATTTCAAGGGTGACTGTTTCAGGCACTTTAATTAGGAGATGTGCCTGGATGCACCTGTGATTTTTTTTTTGGAGCCCTTTGTCTTTTTTCATCTGTTCCCTTTGGAAGTTCTTTGTTAGGCCTAAAGTTAGGGTGATACTATCCACCTATGAGCACGAAGGTAAAACCCTGTCTGCAGTGGGCATACATTTTTTTTGACTCCTGAAAGAACCTTTTGTAGGAATCAATGAGTTAGTCGAAAGATGTGGTTCAGAAAGTCCCAGGGCCCTATCCAAGATGCACGTGAAGACAGTTTCCCCAGAGGCAGATGGGGCAACTCTTAACATAAGATACCACCCGCCCTGCAGAGGAGGCCCACAAAACCAAGGGTCCAGGGGCAATTTCTCTGATAGATCCTAGCAGCATTCCTGAAAGGAGGCTTGTTTGTCCACCACTGGAGGCAGTTAAGGGTAGTTTATTCCTGCGTCAGATGACTGGCTACAGATTACAGAAGATTTGTGGGTGCAGAGGAGTATTTCCTGAAGTTATAAAATACACCCCCCCCCTCTCTTAACTGCAAATTCCTGATGTTCCACCCAGTCAAAGGAAAGCAGCAGCTCTTGAAATGAGGGAGGGGAATAAAATGCTAGAGAAGAGAGGCATCCAAGGGGTCCTGTGAACCAGAAAGAGTATGAAACTTACTCAAGATTCTTTTTAGTGCCAAAGAAAACTGGACTGGAGACCAACCAGTTTTGGATCTCACTAGTCTGAACAAGTCATTTCAGTACACCAAGTTATGGACAGTCCCGGTTCAGTCCATTCTGTCATTTCAGCAAAAGGATGACTGGATGTGCTTAATGTCTTTCTGTTCATATGCTGCTGTATCCATAACAAGAGGGAGTCTGCCTGTGGTTGACTCTTGGACATCTGACCATTGTGTAGAAGTTAGCTGCTACTGCCACGATACGTGCATCGGCCCTATCACTCTGCGTATGTCTGTCATAAACAGACATCTGGTACAAAGCGAACGTCAGCAAGCACACACCTGTCTCAGAACTTTTCTGCCACCTGTGTGTGACTGCCAGCTCTGGTTGCTTGCTTGGAAGTTGCTTTGTGTTTGTTCAGATAAGTACCCCATAGGGGTTTTTGGTTACTTTTTTGCTACTGTGTTGTGGGTTAATGTCAAGTAGAAAGGGCAAGTGTCAGTGTGGAAGGCAGATTCATCCACATTAAGACTTCAACAATTTCTGCCTCTTCTGTTTAGGCCAAGAACACGACCACACCTTTTGTGAAATCTGTCAGGCCTTTGTTCCCAAAACACTTAGGAGCAGTTTAGCCACATTAAAATTATATCTAGAGAATCAGTGCTTGAAATGCTTAGCCTAGGACATGAACCAGACGTCTGGAATCTTGGTAGAGCTTCTGCAAAAAAGGCCAAGAAATCTTGGCCTGATCCTACTGCTGCACACTCTACTCTGACCGTACCTCTTGAGGCCAGTGAAGGCCCGGAGTCAAGAGTCTGAATCCGCTGAACTTCCACTGACGGGTACCTGAAAGGAAGTTGTCAAAGAAGCTGCTAGCACGTTCCAGAGGGAGTCGGACATCTGACTCTGGTGCTGTGGGGGAACCAAGACTCATTATTTCAGAGCGCCCATGTGAGATTTTCCAAATTGTCATCTGTGAGGATGTCTCCGATATTGTGGAGTGCCGACCCATGTCTGGCCCTTTTTCCCTGCAACACATAACTGACATGTCTATGTTGGATGCCCCCCAAAAGAAGCTAAAATCTAAACATATTGCACCTTCTCAACCATCAGCCACCGCGTGACTGACAGGCCTTTACTCAGGACCTTCTTAATGCCTTCTTTGCTTAATGACAGGCCTCTGCCTCTACAGCCTTTACCCCTAAGGGCAAACTAGTTGCTGATGTTTCCTCTGAAGAAGATTCTTCAGGGGATGAGTCCCTGACATGCACTTCTCAAATTGCCTTCACTCTGGGGTTTGCTTCCCCAGAGGAAGAGTCTAATGCTATGGATTCCCCAGGAGAAGACATTATTTTTGAAACCATTGTGCAAATGAAGGACTTTAAGTGGGATTGCAGTCAGGTTACTGAGACTCCAGAGGTATTATGACCTCTTACAGATAGTCCCCCAATCCGTCTGCAGTCCTTCCTGTGCACCCTGCCTTTCTGGATGCTTTCCTCAATGCCTCCAGTGTCCCAGATTCTCATCCCCCTGTACCAAAGCACCCAGACAGATTTTGTAAAGTCCCTCAAGATGGAAAATTCCTCTTCAGAGCCCTTTCTGCAGACCCATTTACAATTTCTTTGGCTGCAGATTAAGCTTCCTAACTTCTCCACTCCACTTGCCTACTACTTTCGAACAAGGAAAGCAGAATTATGGAAAGACTGGGCAAAAAAAAAGTATACACCTCTGCCACTTTATTTGTGAGAGCTATTAACTACAAAACTCACATGGCCAAATACCCCTTGGCTGTTCTTACTGATGCTATTAAACAGGCGGGTGACTTTCCTGATTCCTCTATCAAAGCTAACGTCTCTAGTCTTTTAAATTCCTGAAGTCAAGTAACTAGACACTCCAGTAAGTAACTCAGTGAAGGCTTTTAGGACTGCAGCTTCAGTGTCTTGTCATCTGAAGATGTTCCTGGCTTAGACTACAGCCCCTTCCTGATGACAATTCAAAAATCATGGATGCCCCCTTGGATAAAAAGGCTTTGTTTGGGTCATTGGCTGCTGATCTCTCTAAGGCCCTTCAGGAGAAGGGCAAAAGAGCTCCAGGCCTTCAGGCACATTTTTGTCTCACCAGTTCTCCATTTCCAGTGGAACTATCCAGCTAAACTGCCTTTGTGTGAGGCCCTTCCAGGCACATGCCGCCCAAAGGGGAAAAAGATTCGAAGAAGCGGGACCTCTCTAGGTCTTCACTCTCAACTCCAGTTCGGAAACAAATTTTTCAGGCCAAGGCTGGTAGTCTGTGACTGCCAGGCCTTAAGCTCAGACACTCTGCTCTCCATGTGCCTCTCCTGGTCCTTCCCTGCTTGGAGACTGGTTACCCAGGACTCTTGGGTGCTCTCAGATATAAAGCTAGGTTACTTCATAGTATGGGAAATCCAGACCAACCTTTAGGGGGATTTCTCAACCCTGTTGAGACAGTGTTCTGTGCCCCCACAATCAAGAGGGGAAAGGATTCTACTCCAGGATGTTCCTGGTCCCCAGGAAAGAAGGTCCCTTGAGCTCTATCTTGGATTTGTTGCTTCAAAACACTTAACTCAAAGTCCCCTCCTTTCGGATGCCTTCCCTTATTTTCCTGTCCCCCTAATCCTCCTTCAGGCCTTCATGGTGTCATTGGATATGAAGGATGCCTACTTACATATCCAAATCCATCCTCTTTTCAGGCAACTCCTTAGTTTCTCAGTGGGTTCTGTGCATTTTTAGTCTTGTCCCTTGCCATTTGGTCTCTCTACGGCCCCAGGAGTGTTTACAAAGTGCCTAGTCCCAGTCATTGCCTTTGCCAGAGTGCAGGTGATCCAATTATTTCCATACTTGGGCGACATCCTCCTCAGTTGGTCTTGCAACATCTAGACTTCACTATCTCCCTCTTAAGATGCCTAGGGTTCACCATAAACCTTCACAAATCCTCCCTGACTCCCTTTCAGAATCATATGTTTTTAGGATGCAGAATCTTAACAGGACAAATGATGGCCTGTCTCCACTCTAGACAAGATTATGTCCCTCGCATCCTATTTCCAGGAGTTTCTCCCTCTCCAAGCCCTGTCAGCCAGGGAATTGCTCATTCTCCTGGGATTCATGGCCTCCACCATTCCCATAGTACCCTCCACATAGGAAAAGTCCAATGGTATTTGAGGACTGTCTGAAAACAACTGCACCTCCTGGAATTTATGGCACCCCTGCTTCCCTGTCCTGCCAGGGAACTAAATTGGTAGATTGCTTTCCCTGCAACCTCTTCACCCAAACCAAGATCTCTTCACAGACTACTCAGACCCAGGTTGGGTACAACCTTAGGAGAATGGAGAGCGAGAGACACTTGGATCCTGGGCCGACACAGGGAACACATCAATATCAAGGAAATGAGAGCTTTGATGTTGGCCCTCCAAATTTTCAATGAATCTGATTCTTCCAGGTGTGCTGAGATGGTACATAGACAATACCACTATGCTGTGGTACATCATCAAAGGGGGGGAGACAAAGTCTTGCCCCCTGTGCAGATTGGCTCTACAAGCATGGGAAAGCACCCAATAAAGTTATGTAGGCCTCCTAGCTGTCTACATATCCTCTGCAGAAAATGTGATGGCAGATGCTCTAAGCAGGACCATGACTCAATCCCCCCCGAATGGATGCTAAACAGGGATATATTTCTGGACCTGGTCCATTGACTGGGTGTACCTCAGGTGCACCTTTTTCCCTCCCCCATGAATAGTCAGCTCCCAACCTTCTGCACGAGTATACCCTCTCCTGAGGCATGGAGGGTGGATGCTCTTTTTTTCTTGGCAGGGGATTGTTGGCTTATGGGTTACAAAAAGATGTCCTATTCCAATGTTGCAGTATTCACTAGTGGGTTTGCCCTTCTGATCAGCTTGTCCTGCCAGGTTTCCAAAGCTTTTCCAGTCCCTAGTGGTGCGTCAGATGTCTGACATGTTGGCAGGGATTTGGCCACGGTGCGCACCAGCCCTCAGAACTTTTCAGCTGCCAGCGGTACACAAGGTGTTCCTGCTACTCATGGATGTCGGATCAGTTTCGCATCAAGATATGTACCCTGTTGGGGATTTTCCTCAGTCCTTTTTTTGTAGTACTAGAGGCTAATGTCCGGTAAGAGCAAGTGCAAATGTGGTCACCAAATTCCCCACAAACACCCACGACCAGTCTCTCTCTTGTTTGGGTAGTGATCATAATAAAAACTGCGCCATCTCTAAATAATTTGTCCGCTAGACCCTTCGTCACTGACTTCAGCCCCTTGACTTATAACTTGAGAACCAGCATCTTAGATTGCTCTCAGTATGGGAACCAGCATCTTAGATTGCTCTCTGTATGGAAGCCACCCTCAACGGCCCATCTGAACCACGCAGGAAGAGGGCCCAGCCCACGCGGTCCTCTAATTCCACTGTGCCTCCCTCTGCCGATTCTCAGCCAGTAGCCTTCGTCAGCTTGGCCGAGGAACCGGTGTCCACCACTTCGGATAAAGCAGGTACCTGTCAGGAGGCCGTACAATCCAGTGCGGATGACACAGCCGTGGAGGATATCCCGGCTCCTGATCCAGACGCCTTGGGAGGAACCAGTAATTGGGATGGGCGCTTTGGACCAGGCCTTTTTTGCTCCTACTATGACTTCAGGCCTGCCAACTAGGCCTACCAAGAAAAAGCAAAAGACTAGGCATATTTCTCCATCCCAAGAGGCCTTGCCTGACTGGCAATCCTTTAGCCAGAGCCCCTACAACGCCTTCCTGGCCCTATGGCCTACTGCAGACTTTCCTTCTGCTGCCTCTTCTCAGTCCCAGGCCTGCTTTGCCTGAGAGAACTCCTAGCCAACCTGCAGAGGAGGAAATGTCGGACTCCTTAGAGGATTCCTTGTCCTACTCTTCACAGATTTCTTCCCTCCCTGGGTATGGATCCTTCTGAAGAATCCTCTGCAAATCCAGACTCCCCCGTCGAAGACCTTACTTTCAGGGACACATTTAATTTTAGGAGAGAAAACTTTAAATGGGAATGTTCAGACAAGTCTGAAGCTCAAAAAAGATTCTATGACCTGATCCAGATGGAGTCTCCTAACCCGGCTCCTATTCCACCTGTCCAGCCTGCCTTCTTGGATTCTTTTGCTGCAGCATGCATGAATCCAGACTCCCAGCTACCTGCCCTTGGAAGGGCAGACAGATTATACAGGGTACCTGATGCAGAGAAATTTCTATTCATATTCAAATGTCCTCCAGAAGACCCAGCCACTGTTACTATTGCTACTGATAGGGCAACCAAACTTCTCCCTACTACCACTATCCTGCCTGCAGATAGACAGCAAAGCCATGTAGAGTTGGAAAAGGTGGGCTGCCAATTACCAGTCATATATGGCCAAATACTCCTTGGACTTGCCAGACAAAGCCTCCAAAGAGCTCTGTGATATCCCTGATTGTACGGCAAAGGCATCCCTGTCTTCCGTGCTCGGGCTTATTTCTCAGGTTAATAATAAACACACTCAGGTGTCTGTATGATGGAGCTGAGGCCTCTGCCAGGTCAGCTACATCTGCTTCTGTGTTGAGAAGATGCTCTTGGCTGCATCTACAGCCCCTCTTGGATGACTCCGGGCCAAACTCATGGATGCACCACTGGATCACTCTGCTCTTTTTGGCACCAAGGTGGCTGACCTTTTCAGGTCACTACAACAAAAAGGTAAAGAATTCAAAGATCTTAAACATGTCCTAGTCTTTCCAATCACAAAGTTCCAGAGGTACTGCCCAGCCAAGAAACAATTTTTAAGAAAGACTTCAAGGCCCTCTGCCCCCTCCAGGTCCAGGAGACAATCTACTCCGCCTAGGACTCCTCAGGGCACTGCCCAGAGACGTCCCTTTCCAGAAAGGGCATGCAGTGTCTTACTGTCTCTGTTTTTCTAACCCCCCCCCCCCACCACCCCTCTATCCTTCCATCTCTCTCACTGCATAGGCCCTTGTGACATCCAAGACATCCAACAAATGAGTTTTGACAATTCTGAGGGAGGGTTCTTCACGTCTTGGATGTCGTCTCCTCCAAGATTACCTGTCTCCCTCCCCATCCCAGAGGTCCCTCCTACCCAAGGTCCTAAACAGTGTTACTCCAAGGCACCATAGAACTAGTCCTCCCCCTTGGCTCGAGGGAAAGGCTTCTATTACAGAATTTTTTTGTTGCCCAGGAAGGAAGGACCATGGAGACCCATCCTAGACTTTTCCTGTCTTAACCTCTTCTTGAAGGTCCCCTCCTTCTGGATGCTAACACTACCCACCCTTCCCCTCTTCTTCCTCAGGCATTCATGGTGACCCTGGACATCAAGGAGGCCTATCTGCACATAACGCATAAAACTGTCTTCTAGGAAATTCCTCTGATTTAAAGCAGGCTCCTCTCACTTTCAGTTCTGTGTCTTGCCTTTTGTACTCTCCACTGCACCAGGGGTGTTTACAAAATGCCTAGCCCCAGTCATTGCTTACTGCAGGACAAGAGGAATTCAAATTTTCCCATACCTAGACTATCTTCTCATTCAAGCAGCTGACAAACCCTTGTCGCCCATACATAGGAGCTCCTGCGCCTGCTGCAGTCTCTAGGGATGCCCTCTTCTTATGTTGCAGTATTCTACTTGTGCGATTTTCCTGCCCTCGGGTGAGTTGTACTTCGGCTCCTATACAAAAGCTTCAGCTTTTGGCTTTTGTAGCTGCGTGGGCCGTCACACACCAGGCTATAAACCAGGAGCCTTAAATGTGGCTTCTGCACTCAAAATCTGCAGAACTTTACATCTGCAGATGACCGATGCATCGTGTTAGCTCCTCATCAGATGTCTCAGTAAAGCTAAGTAACCCTTTGGGTTTTTTTGAATTTATACATTCGATTGTTATTGCTTAGGCTTGATTTATTGTAGCTATTTATAGCTGATGTCAGGCAAAAGGGGTAAATGCCAATGCGGGCGCCAAATACCCCATAAAGATGACCATGATAAGTGTGTTTTTTGCTTAGGCCAGGAGCACTATCATTCTGCTTGCTTCATTTGTCAATCTTTTGTGCCGAAGACCATACGCAGCCATCTGGCCGCACTAAACCTCTACTTACGGCTAACTGCTTAAGGTGCTGGTTTTCTAAGAATGGATCCCACCTCCGAGGCCACATCAGATCCTCCGCGTAAGAAGCCCAAGCTTCCTCGGCTGCCTTCGCCTGCCGGTCTGCTACCGGACGCCCTGCCAGCTGCCGATTTAGGAGCCGAAGGGCAACTAGCCTTTTTGTCAACTTCAATGACTACCTCTGGGGAAGCAGTTGCTCAGCTGAAGGACCGGCACATCCACGGAGTCTACCCAGACACACTACCGTCAAGATTAAAGGGGAACCATATTCTGTGGTACCTCCAACTGGGATTCAGACTTCAGATGCAGTTCCTATAAAACCTGATTTCAGGCCAGTCCCAACGTCCACCCCGGCTAAAAAGGAAACTGAAAACCAAGCATGCGTCCTCCACTGTGGAAATACTACCGGATTGGCAGTCCTTCACTTCTTTCCTGATGCAGACCTTTATGGCCCTTAGGCCTTCAGCCTCCTCCCCCACCACTCTACCTTTGCTCAGCCCTATGTCTGCCTCAACCTCCCCCCCCATGACATCTCAGGTTAGGGAAGAAGAGCATGATGCTTAATTTTCCTCCTCAGAGGACTCCATATCTTACACCTCCCAAATTGCTTCTCTCCAGGAGTATTATTCTCCTGATGAGGGGAAATCTATTGATGGGGATTCTCCCCCTGAGAATATTACATTTGGTGAGACCATCACCAAGATGAAAGACCATTTCAAATGGGATAACTCGCAGATGACTGACACACAAAAGAGGTATTTTGAGCTTCAAGTTGAATCCCCCTCCCCTTCTGCTGTTCCTCCAGTTCTGTCTGCATAGTTGGATGCCTTTAATTCTGCATCTAAGGCCCCAGACTCGCAGCCACCTGCCACCAAGCGCCCAGATCGCTTCTACAAGGTGCCTGATGAGCAGTAATTCTTAGTCACACCACCCTTGGCAGACCCAGCAGTGTTTGCCACCTACCCTGATAAGCAATCCATGCTCCAATCTCCGCATCACTCTTACCCACTGATAGACAGCAGATCTATGGATAGGATTGGTAAGAAAGTATACACCTCTTCTGCATTGGCTTTCAGAGCCATTAACTATCAGATGCACATGACTAAATGTGCTCTGGACTTGGTCTCTCAAGCCTCCTCCACGCTGGTTTCTGTCCCTGACAGCCCCATTAAGTTTGACATCTCCACCAAACTTTCTTTGGCTACACAAGTAACCAGACACTATTAGATGCAGCTATGATGCTGCAGAAGCATTTTCTTGCTGTGCAGCATCTGCCTCTGTCCTCAAGAGATGCTCTTGACTGAGACTTCAAAATCTCCCAGAAGACTTGAAGTCAAAGATCTTGGATGCCCCCCTGGATCACATTTTTTTTTGTAAAACAATCTGCTGCTCTCCAAGAATCTGCAAGAAAAAAGTAAGGAATATAGCAAGACATGAAACGCTTACTGGTTTCCCCCATTCCTAAATACTACAGAAATTACCCTGCTAAAGCCACCTGTGTAAGGTGAAACCCTACTCAGATGGGTACTCCCTCTTCCAGATCTAGAAGAGTTACAAGAAGACGCACTTCTTTCAGACCTGCTGCCCTGCATCCTCAGCACCGGCAACCTTTTCAGGAAAGAGGCCCTAACAATGCGACTACCTTGCCCACCTTCCACTCAGCACGCGTTCCCCACTGCCTCCCCTTCTGACAATCACCTCTGACAAATGGGTGTACTGTCCATAATCCGAAAAGGATATTTCCTCTTCTGTAAAGACCCCCCCCCCCCCAATGAGAGGCATTATACCTCCCAAAAAAATAGCTTAATCCCCTTCCACAGGTTCTGACAGACCTGCTGAAGCTGGGTACCATAGAACCTGTTCCCTCAGGACAGGATGGAAAAGGTTTCTACTCCCGTCTCTTCATGGTTCCCAAGGAAGACTGCCCTTGGAGACCCATCTTGGACCTCTCCTTTCCTAAATCTTCACCTTCAGGTCCCCACCTTCAAAATGCTTTCACTTCCCACCCTGTTATCTATCATACCAGCCAAGGATTCCATGGCCACCTTGGACCTAAAAGAGGCCTTACCTACACATACCCATCAGGACTTCCCACAGAAGATTCCTGTGTTTCTCTGGGCCCTTCTCTCATTTCAGTTTACTGCTTTGCCCTTTGATTTGTCCACTGCCCCCTGTTAACAGAATCCCTGGCCATTGCCTTCTGCAGAACTCAGGAAATTCAGATTTACCCCTTTCTGGGTGATATCCTAATACTGGCAGAGTGCAAAGATACCTCTCAAATCATCTGCACTTCACCATGTCCCTTCTGCAGAATCTAGGGTTCACCCTCAACCTTCCAAAGTCCTCCTTGAACCCAGAGCAGGACAAATTATTTCTGGGTTGCAGAACCCGAACGGACAGAACGAAGGCCTTTCTCCTACAGGACAAGGTACTGTCCCTGACCTACTACTATAAGGAGATCCTGCACTGTCAGACAGTAACTGCAAGGCAACTTCGCTTATATCTGCATAAGACAAAGCCTATACGCATATCAGACCAGCTGTTTGTTTCCTTCCACCCTAGGGCTCTGGGGGAAGCTGTGTGGGAAGCTTGGGGGAACCAACCATTTCTTTCTGGATTGCTAGGGTCATTTCCTTTTGTTACACGCACCATGGGAAGAAACTGACAGGCAACATCAGAGCCCATTCCACAAGAGACATGCCTTGGCCTCTGTGCGCACCTTCACCAGTCACTGTAACTGGACCACATCTACAGCGCCAGGGTAGAATTTGCCCGGTATATCCTGCATGGGTTCCTCTGGAATCCTCATCAAGGTCACCTCCCAGCCAGCAGTGAGCTTTTGTACTCGCCCCCTAGTGAATCCTGCATCATTGGCTACGAAGGATATAGGAAAGTTGTGTAAAATCTTTCCATAACTATAGATGTTTTTCTCTTCCGTGTTGCATTATTCCTTCCTCCATTACCCTTGCACTTGCTCTCCTCTGCTTCTTTACAGGCTATGCCATCAGGACTGGCTCTGTCTGGGGCTTCCTTAGTTCTGAGGGCTGGTGCCCACAGACATCACATTTATGGCACATGTACCTACCAATACGTCGGACGTCTGAGACACCATCAGGGACTAGAAAAGGTTTTAAAACTGGCTGGATAACCTGATGGGAAGAAGGGTAAACCCACTAGTGAATACTGCAACGTAGCAGAGAGTGACATCTATGGTTATGGTAAGATTTTACACAACTTTTCTTTCTGCTGAAAATTGCGAGAACATCAAATCTTGTTGGTGACCCCCTTTTGGCCAATACAGCATTGTTTTTTCCTTCTACATCATCTAGCCAAGGGCAGTCAACACAACTTAACCCACAGGATGGACCTGCTCAAACAGGAGAAGGAAATTGTCATACATTCCCAGATATCCACCCCGAACCTTACAGTGTTGGTGATGAGGCGGTGATTCCCTTCAGACACCTGTATACTGAGTATGTGCTTCAGGTTATGCAGGAGGATAGAAAATCTACTACTAGAAAATCCTATCTTTCCAAGTGGAAAATGTTTACTGTTTGGTGTCTGAAACAAAATTTCCACCCACTGACTATAGAATCTCCAATGATTTGCCTTGCCTGTGTGAAGTGATGAATGCTGGCTTGTCATACTCCTCTGTTAATAAAGCTCACCTGTCAGCCATTTCAGCATGCCAAGCTCTAACCCCTCCTCTTGCTTCCAGACTAGAAGTTAACCTCTTAAAGGGGTTACATCCAGTTAGACCTCCAGAGAAACCTATCCCTTCCCCTTGGGATCTTAATTTTGTTTTGTAAAAGCTGACCTTACCGCCCTTTAAGCCAGCCAAGGACTGCTCTCTCTCTCCAACACTGCACATGGAAAACTATCCTCCTGGTGGCCAATACTTCAGCCAGATGGGTTTCTGAACTGCAAGCCCTTGTGGCCTCCCCAGCTTTCACAGTTTTCCACAAGGACGGGTGTGCTTGCACACTAACCCATTCTTCATGCCCAGAGTAGTTATTGAACTTTCCCCGAATAAAGCCATCAATCTTCCTACCGTCTTCCCCTTGCCTCAAACCTCAGCTGAAAGGCTCTTTCATTCTTGGATGTACATGGACAACATGCTATTTGGCCAAGACCAAATCCATCCATAAAATCTTATAGGTTGTTTGTCTCCTGCCACCCAAGAGGCCTTGGACCACCCTGTTTTCAAACAAACCATTTCCTTATGGATAAGTAAAACTAATTACTTTTGCTACACAGCCCATGTCAAAAGGCTTCCCTTCCCAGTGAATGTGCACTCCACTAGGGCAGTGTCCTCCTCTGGTGCCTTCTTTAAGGGTTTGGATACAGCTACCATTTTGGAGGCAGCTATATTCTCATCTTCCACACGTTCACCAAACACAAGTTGGACAGCATTTCCAAATCTAGAACAGGATTTGCCACAGCCATCCTTCATGGCTTTGTGGTGAATGTCTCTGTCCCTCATCCACTTAATAGCATGAGCTTTTGCACTCTCCCTCATGTTATGGATACAGCAGCATATGAATAGAACATAGTATTGTTGTGTAAAATCTTACCATAAGTTTAGATGTTGTCCTCTATATGCTGCTGTATAGTTTCCCACTCTGCTTTCCCCTGACACTTGCCTGACTCTTGAGTACCCACTCCGTAGTCGCTGGTTCCGGCGGCATCCAATTCTGACATAAGTTTGTGCTGAGGTCTGCTTTGTACCAGACATCTGTTTATGACTGATGTACACTGAGTGATGAGGACAACACGCGTACCTTCGCAGTAGCAGCTAACTTTTTTTTTATAATGACCAGACATCCGAGAGTTAGCCAGAGACAGACTCCCTCATGTTATGGATACAGCATCATATAGAAGAGAAGGACATCTAAGGTTATGGTAAGATTTTGTACAGCTATCTCATACAGCCGCGGTGGTACGGCAGTAGCATTGTTGCCTCACAGCAAGAGGTTCTTCCGTTCAGTTCTCTGCTGGGCCTGGGAGTGCCTTTTTTGTGGAGTCTGCATGTCCTCCCCGTGGTTGTGTAACGTTCGAAAGACATGCGTGCTTAAATGGGCGTGCCTTCGTTGAAGGTTGGGCGTCGAGCTGGCACCTCAACGTTTCATTAAAATCTACTGCCAATCATTAGCGGACCGGAGTTCTGCTGTGACGACCCCTTACCGGGAAAGCAGAAAGATAAACAACAACATACCATCTTCGGGATGTGTACAGTCATATAAAAATCAACAGATTATCCAAAAGTTTGTGCTTCCAGCTGGGAGCCATCGCAGCCAATTCGGAGCTTTGCCCTTTGATCTCATCAGAGCCACCGAGGTGTTCACCAAATGCATGGCAGTAGTGGCAGCTCGCTTGAGACTGCAAGGATTCCGGGTGTTTCCTTATTTGGGCAACTGGCTCATAACCGCTCTGACCAGGCATCAGCTGATCAAAACACGAGGTTATGTACTCCCAATTATGCGCTCACCTGGGCTTTAAAATCAGTCACAGAAAATCACAGCTAGAACGAACTCACAATTTGCAGTTCATCTGAGTGTTTGACACAGCATCTCTGACAGACTCCCTTCCTTTACTAAGTGTATACATCATATGGTTTCAAGTCAAGAAAGATGATCCAAAGTTCTCTCTCAGCCTGGTTGATAATTCAAGCATTGGGGTTAATATCTGCATCTATAGTTTTGGTGTCATTAGAAAGGGATCCCATGAGAATTCTTTAGTTGGCCTTAGTGACTCAATGGTTTATTCTTCACTAGCCTTAGTCCACTGGAATCAAAATAACTCAAGCATGCAGAAATGATCTCCTGTGGTGGATTTATTCCAGTTATATAAGTCATGGTCGGCCCTTCATTCCACCTCAGCCCAAGGCCATAGTTATGGACGCTGGCTAAATTGGATGTGGGGGCCCTTCTTGGAAAGACATTCCAGGCACATGGTCCCCTAAAGAGGCCAAGAAGCATATCAATATCTTGGAAATGAGAGCTGTCCTTTTAGTGTTTCAGGCCTTCAAAGACTCTCTCCATTTTGGGACTATTAAGATTCAGGCAGATATTTTGGTGTTCTGGTACATCAAGAGACAGGGAGGAACCAAATCTTATCCCCTGTGTTGAGAATCTTTGTGTGTGGTAGTGGACGATCTTATCCAGTTGATTTCTGAGGAAACGCACGTTGTAGAGGAAATCTAATGTGATAGTAGACAAGTAGATCAGGTCCATTCTGATGCCTCAGAAATAGTCTCTCAACATGGTGGCGGAAAAGAATTCTGTTGATGGGGCCAGACGTGCTTTGACCTCTTCACATCTCCCCTCAACAAGTCCAGCAATTTCTTTGCTTCGATTCCCAGGGGAGTCGCCAAGAGATGCTCTTCTCCAAGATCCCCATACCCCCCCGTCTCCTGTATGCCTTTTTCACAGTACCTCTAATCCCCTCTGAATTCCTACAGAAAGAATCTCTGTTGAAGAGCACAGTCATCCTTATTGGCCTTCTGATATTCGGTTCCCCTTTGGCCTCATCTGATTTGCCCACCATGGAGTCAGGATCCTAATCCAGGCCATCCTGTCTTATCTGACAAGTGTGGTGCACCTGGACATTTTGGGCCCAAAGTAGGCAGCATGGCTTCTCTAATTCTTTTAAAAGCTAGACTACCTAGATTGTCTTATCCCATCCATCATATTCTTCTGTCTTCCCACAAAGATTCCACTAGGAAAATCTACAGAAGCAAATAGCAAATATTTGTTGTTTGGGCACAGCAAAATAACACTCTTATTCAGCACCAGTGCCTAAAGAAGGTGCCAGTTCTTTGAGTGTTAGTCCTACTTTCTGCTGTTTCGAATTTTCATATTTGAATAAATCATCTTTAGCTACTTTCAAAATTTGTAAGGCCTTTATAAGGGGAAGTTTTCTTTTTAGACCTCCTTTTAAAGTTCTCCCCCAGTCTTTGATCCAGTCTCTATTTGAACCATCAGCCAAATGTGAACTAAAAATTTTAACTTGGAAATCCATATTTGTGGCCCTCACCTGTGCTAGAATAATCCCAGAACTCCATGCCCTGTCTTCTAAGCCACCTCATGTGCTTTTTTTTTTTTTTTAAGGATAGGGTATCTTTATGAACCAACCCCTCATTCCTTCCTAAGGCGATGTCAATCCATTGACAGTGAAACCATAGGTCTTTCAGATGTCCTATTCCAGTGTTGCAGCATTCTACTTGTGTTTTTTTCTTCCTCTCCAGTTTGTCTGGCCAGGTTTCCAATGATTTGCAGTCCTTGTTGGTGCTTCTGATGTGGCTGCAGGAAATGTGGGCCATAAAAGTGACGTCTGCACGCACCAGCTTTCAGAATTTTTCAGCCGCCAGTTGTATGCCAGGTGCTCCTGCTTTTCGTGGATGTCTGATCAAAAAATGATTAAGTACTCCATTTGGGATTCTTTTAGTCCTACTTCGTTGATAATTATAGTCTGTTCATGTAATCTGGTAGGGGCAAGTGAGGTTGGCTTATTTATTTGACATTTATTGACCGGGTTAGTCTGTCTGAGATTGTGCAGCAGTGGCCCGGGCAGAAAATCTTAAAAAAAAAAAAAGAAAAAAACTTTAATTAATAAGATATATAAATTCACAAATATAGACTTAAGTGATAAAATGCACAGTATAACTGAGAAAAAGTAGGTTTCATAGTAAGTATAAAGTCAAATCTGTCTGGAGTGGAACTTAAGACGTAATTAAGTCAAGAACTCTTAAGTTGAGAAGAAGAAAGTAAGTAAAGAAGTAGTTAGAGGAAGGAGAGCTGGGGAAGAGGAGGTATGTCTAAGGATCAAATGTTAACTATTATGCTGCAAGAACTTGGGGAGAGAAAAGTTATCAAAAATAAGAAGAGGGGCTAAGGATTGAGGAAAGGGTAAAGGTGAAAATAGTAGAAATAGATTCCCCACAAGGACATCTATTACAAGTGTCTCTCTTGTCTAGGCAGGGAACACGACAACATGAACTGTGCATTTTGCTGATCGTTTAACCCCAAGACGTTAACGCTGCCATTTGCAGGCCTTACACTTGTATTTAGAGAATCAGTGCTTGAAACAAATACCGTTGGGGATGAAGGCCAAGGAAGAGGGTCAAGTTCTTGTGGCTTACTTCGTCCTGCGCCTCTGCTGTATCTGTCTGTAGCCAATGTCAGCTTGGCTGAGGAGCCGGCGTCCTCCGGTGTAGATGAAGCGGGGCAACTCCAAGGAAGACCACACAATCTCGAGTGGATGACACATCCACGGGGGGACGGGACTCTGGGCCTATCGGACACTGCCTCCACCATCCTGACTCCTGACCCAAGGCCTATTCCTAGCCAGACGCCAACGAAGCCTTTAAACAAAAGGCAAAATAACAGACACCTTACTCAAACCCCTGCAAGCATGCTGATTGGCAGATCTTCAGCCAGAGCTTGTTCATTGCCTTTATGGCCCTTCGGCCATCTACTGAACCCTCTGCCCTTGTCCCTCCCCTGTTTAGTCCCAAACCTCTCATTCATGAAAGGAGGGTTGGTAGATCAGCCTGAAGAAGATGAACTGTCTTGATTCCTATGAGTATTCTTTTTACTCCTCCCTATTCTCATCCCCCGGGATATATATCTCCTGAGAGGACTCTGTTGAACCTGATTCCCCTGTAGAGGATCTTACCATTGGGGAAAACTAATAAGATGAAAGACCACTTCAAGTGGCAATCCTCGGATATGTCTAATGTACAGAAAAGGTTTTATGACCTTATTCAAATGGACACTCACAGTCCTTCAGCCATTCCTCCAGTTAAACTTCCATCCTTGAATGCTTTTGCCTCAGCCTTCACTACTAACCCAGATTCCCAACTTCCAGCCCCACATAGAGCAGACAGACTCTGTAAAGTCCCAGAGATGGTGAAATTTCTCCAAGTGCCCTCCTGCTGAACCTGCCACCATCTCCATCTCTATGGACATGGCCTCCAAGCTCCTTCCTATCACTACTATTCTCCCTGCTGATAAGGACAGCAAGACTATGGCGAGGTTAGGAAAGAATCTATACTTTTGCTACCCTGTCATTTAGAGCCATCAACTACCAAACTCACATGACCAAATACTCCTTAGCTCTGCTGGACAAAGCCACTAAAGATTTAGATGACATCCTTGACTGCAGCCAAGGCCTCCTTGTCTTCACTGATAGCACTCCTCTCTCAAGTTAATAGACACTCCTTGAGATGCAGTTATGCATCTGAAGCCTTAGCCTGTTAAGCTGCATCAGCATCAGTACTTAAGGAGGTACTCATAGCTGTGACTTCAGCCTCTCCCAGATGACTTCAGGGCCAATCTCCTTGATGCACCCCTGACCTGTGTAAATCCTTATAAACAAAAAGGAAAAAAATTGCAGGACTTAAAACAAATCCTAGTCTCACCTGTTCCAAAGTTCGAGGAACTACCTACTAAAGAGACAGTTTATCAGGAAAACCTATAGGCCTGTGGCTCCTCGGTCTGGAAGACCCCTAGAAGACAGCCTCCTCAGGCTAGGCCTCCTCAGTCTTCCAGCCAAAGGTCCCCCTTTCATGACAGGGTAGGTAGTGTCTGACTGCCTGCCTTTCAACCCCCCCCCCCCTCAATCCATACACCTATCTGCCAGTCTCTCCCTGCGTGGTCTCTCATTACCACAGACAAATGGGCTTTGTCCATCATACAGGACGGCTACTTCATGTTCTGGACCCCCCCCCCCCAATCAATACTGGGCATACCATAGTCTCCTCCCAGTCAACTACTCAATCAGGTTTTGCAAACCCTGCTACTACAAGGCACCATAGAAGCAGTTCCTACTCAAGCAAAAAGAAAATGATTCTACTCTAGAATCTTTTTGGTACCCAGAAAGGAAGGATCATGGAGGCAGATTCTAGACTTCCCGCACCTCAACCCCTTCCTAAAAGTTCCTACATTTAGGATGCTCACCCCACCTACTCTTTCCACTCATCCATATTCAGGGTTTTATGGCAGCCCTGGACATCAAGAATGCTTACCTTCACATACCTGTAAATCCCGCCTTCAGGCAATGCCTGAGATTCCTGGCAGGTTCATCTCCCTTTCAGTTCTGTGCCTTGGCCTTTGGGCTTTCCACTGCCCCCAGGGTGTGTTAAAAATGCCTGACTCCAGTCATTGCCTACTGCAGGGAAAAGGGAATCCAGTTATTCCCTTACCTAGACATTCTCCTAATTCAGGCAAAAGACAAGAAAACCCTCCTCCGCCACTCTCTGGACCTTCTGGTAATCCTACAGTTACTAGGTTCCTGACCAACTTCCCAAAATCCCACCTCAACCCCACGCAGGATATTGTCTTCCTGGGTTGCAGGATCAGGACAGACCTCATGAAGGCCTTTCTTCCAGCAGAAAAGTTGGTATCCCTCCAAAACCACCTTCTTACTGCTCTGCAATCAACAGAACTGCCTGCATTTTCCTGAGGCTTCTAGGTTACATGGCAGTTAACATTCCCATGTTGCCCCTTGCAAAGATGCGCGTGAAGGAACTCCATTGGTACCTCCGGTCGGTGTGGACCTAACACTCCAACCCCCTAAAGTTCAAGATCCTGCTGCTCCCCTGCTTGCAACAGGAACTGAGATGGTGGGTGGGTCAGGTAGCCCAAAACCCAGGACTGCCTCTGCAAACACCCTCTCCCTTCTAGATCATGTAGAAAGATGCCTCTGAGCTAGGCTGGTAAGCAACTCTGGGAGGAAAAGGAGAGCACAAGGTTTGTGGACAGACATACACAAACAAGATCACATAAACGTGAGCGAAATGAGCCATCCTCCTTGCTCTACAGGTCTACCAGCCCTACCTAGAGCGGAGGGCCCTCAAGATATTCACAGACAATACCACAGTCCTATGGTATCTCAACAAGCAGGGAGGGACCAAATCCTACCCTCTATGCGGACTAGCTCTGCGGGCGTGGGAACTGGCTTCCTCACAGGGAATCACCCTTCAGGCAGCCTACATCCCATCCCTACACAACTCCCAGGCAGATTACCTAAGCAAAATAATTTCCAACCACCACGAATAGATGCTGCAAAGAGATGGTTTTCCTGACTATGGTCCACAGGTGAGATATTCCACAAATAGAGCAAAACCAACAAATCTTGAGCTGTAAATCCTGGATTATCCAAAACGCAAAAAACAATAGCAAATAGAAACCAGGAGCCACGAGGTGTAAAAATCAGATTAAAGCCTTCTGATATTACGCCTCATGATTCCTGGTTTGTATTTGCTATTGGTTATTCCACAAATACACCTGTTTGCCTCTGCCGTAAACAGGCAGCTTCCTGGCTACTGCACCAGGACACCAGGCTCCAAGGCATTAGCAACAGATGCCTTCTTGATAACCTGGAAGAGGGAATTCCTGTATGCATTCCCCCCTTCCCATTGATGCAAAGGGTCCTGACAAATTCAGCAGGACTCTCCCAAAATCATGCTGGTGACTGTACTGGCCAAGACTGTACTGGTTCACCCTACACCTGTCCAAGGGCAATCACCACAGGTTACCTTCTTCAGTGGACCTGCTCACACACAGCACAAGGGGAGTCTGATTCGCCCACAGTGGCAATCCAGGCACCTCACCCTGTGGCTGATAGAATTCTGATCCTCTTCAGACACCTATGTAACGAGGACGTTCTCACTGTCCTGCAGGAGGCTAGGAAACCCAACACAAGGAAATTTTCTCTCCAAATGGAAAAGGTTTTCTATTTGGTGTCACAAAGACAGTTGGACCCACTGGAAAGTAATATGCCTCTCATTCTGTCATACCTGTGTGAACTGATGCAGACAGGGATGTCCAAGGATGCATTTGCAGTCCTTACATATGGGTTGTCCTGCCTCAAGCAGCCCTTTGGTTGGCCGGATTCCAAAGTCGGGGTCCGGCGTCGGCTGATGTCACCCTTTCCCTGACGTCAGAGCGCCTGGGGTATAAAAGCGTCAGCCAACGCCATCTTCCTCAGTCTTTCTTGCCGCTTGGTGCCCAAAGCAGAAGCAGTTCGCAAGTGCCGGTCGGCCAGCTCCTGTAACTTCAGCTACCGAAGACTTCAAAAGCTAAGTACCCCGTTGGGGACTCTTTCTTGCCTCAGCCGATGTCAGATCAAACGCTTAAAGTTAATAATTGCTTAACTTGTGGGAAACAAATACCTCATAAAGATTTCCATTCTTACTGCCTCCCCTGCCTAGGCCCAGACCACGACGTCTCGGCCTGCACTGCCTGTGCCTCCTTCAATCGATGCACTCTTAGGCGTCAGGCGGAGTTTGCAGAGGAATTTTTTGGGGCTAGTTATTGTTATAATATGCCATCGGAGACTCCGACTTCTCATTTAACCAAAAAACGGAAGGACAAGGACCGACACACGCGGACCGTGGTTTCGGCTGAAACCACGCCTAGGCCTACCGCGAGTGTCTCTGTTTTGGCTGAAACAGAGTCCTTGGTACTTCCGACAGTGGAAACTGCACAACCGACAAACTCGGCCCCGGAGGCTTCTTCTGAGTTGGTTATAGAATTTCCCTCAGAAACCGGTGTTCAGGAAACTTCTGACACCATCCCCCTAGACAAAACTACGCCAGCACGTGGAGCAGCCAGGCCTCCTGCATCCATGTCCATAAAAGCATTCACTAGGGCTAAAGCTGTTAAACAGCCAAAAGCTCTGCCTCCCAAGGCTATTCCTCAGGGATCCACTACAGGTTCACAGATTTTAAGTTTAGCTGAGGACCTTATTTCCTTAATTAGGGGCTCTGAGCCTCATCCGGACGGGGCTCTCAACCTCCTCTAGACAAAAGGCCCAGGATTGAGCCCACTGATCCCCAGTCCTCTGATGAGGTCTCAGATGGCTCTGTTCTATCAGACTACCAGGAGGAGGCCTTCACGACCTACGAGGATTCTGATGCAGAGGAATCTATTCCCTCTGCCTCCCCTCCTGAAGAGCTGTCCTTTGGGGAGATCCTTCTCTCCATGAGAGCATTTCCAATGACAGGGCCAGGAATTCTCCGATTCCAGGAAGAGATTAAGGACTTTTTTGCATTTGCCTCAGCATAGACCTTTGGCTATTCCTCCTGTTTTAAATGTCACTGATGTGTATTCTGAGTCTAGCATTACCCCTGACTCCCTTCCTCCGGCTCCTGTCAAACCCGATAGGTACTACAGGGTCCCGGACTTGCATCATTTCCTTTACAAGGCCCACTCTGCGGACCCAGAAACAATTTCCCAGGGCCCTAAAGGGGTTGCAACTGCCACTACTAAGAATCCACTCCCCTCTGAAAGGGAGTCCAGGGCTTTAGAGAGAAGGGGTAAAAAAAGTGTATACTTCCACTCTTTCTATGAGGGCATTAAATTGTCAATTCCATATGATACAGTACCAAGAGTATTTGTTAGATGAATTGCATAAAAAACGGTCTGCACCTGAACCCCTAGATTGCAAGTCACTTCAGGATCTGGTACATAACTCACAACAGGTTAGCAACCATTTCTTGCAGTGTGGTTATGATGCATTGGAAGCTTCATGTAGGTCAGCAATGACAGGTGCAGTCATACGAAGGCATGCTTGGCTGAAGGAACAAACTCTGCCAGATCATGTTAAAGCAAAGCTTCTGGATGCGCCACTGGAAAAACAAAAGTTATTTGGCTCCACTGCTCAGGAGGTCTTGAAGAAATTTGAGGAAAAGGCTAAATCTGTACAAACAGTCAAAGATTTCCTCCAGGTCCAACCACCAAGATTCAGCAGAAATTGGCCTTCTAAGAATTGGTCCTTTCCAGACACAGATTTCAAAGAGGCAAGAATAGATGTGCCAGAGGTAGAGAGCAAGCTAGAGACTCCTACAGAGGACGTCAATGGCAGCCTCCTAACCAGAGAGGTAGTGCAGGACCTACAACTGCTGCACAAGGACAGACTCAATGACTTCACCTTGACCCTGCCGACCAGGGCTCAATTGGAAGCACCTTTGGGCGGAAAGCTATAGTTATTCTCAAATTGGCACAGTATTACAAGGGACAAATGGACACTGCAAATAATAGACAAAGGATACAGGTTCAATTTTCATACATTACCAAAAAGAAAAGGCTTGCCAAACCTGCCACCGAATCAAAGGGCAGAGGCTTTAAAACAAATTGCCAACCTATTGCAAATGAAAGCTATAGAAAAGGTTCCTCTCTCAGAACAAGGCCAAGGATTTTATTCCAGACAATTCCTTGTCCCAAGAAAAGAAAAACAATGGAGGCCTATTCTCGACTTGTCCGCACTGAATACTTATCTCATTGTGCCAAAATTCAAAATGCTGACTCTACAGCAACTCCTTCCCATGCTGGGCAAGGGGTCTTGGCTGGTAACTCTAGACCTCAAGGAGGCATTACCTGCATGTCCCTATCAGACAAAGTTGCAGAAGACACCTCAGATTTCATGCAGGTTCAGAGCATTATCAATTCTCAGCATTGCCCTTTGGCTTATCTACTGCGCCCAGAGTATTCACGAAATGCCTGGCATCAGTAATTGCACACTGCAGACTTCAGGGGATTCAAATATACCCATATCTGGACGACTGCCTTATGCAAATGGACAGCCAACAAACTTTGGTAAAACACTTGAATTATACCATCCGCCTACTTCAGGCCTTGGGTTATACAGTCAACATTCACAAATCAAGACTTGTTCCATCCCAAAGAATAACTTTTCTGGGTGCGGAACTAGATACAACCACCCAAATGGCTTTTCTCACAGAAGAAAAACAAAGACAACTATCTGATTACTTCAAAAATCTGACAAAACAAACTCAGCTGACTGCAAGGAAAATCCTGCAGGCCCTGGGTTACATGGCATCGTGCATTCTTCTGATTCCACAAGCAAGGCTGCATATGAGGAAACTACAATGGTACCCAAGGAGTTTAAGTTCTCAGCACAGTCACAGCCTAGAAGCTTTGATACCACTCATTCCATGCCTTCAAAGGGAATTTCTGTGGTGGGCTCAAGCAAGCCAGTCAAACAGGGGTCTGCCATTCAGCAAACCAATAACCAGACAAACCATTACATCGGACGCTTCAGACCATGGATGGGGAGCACACATGGAGGGCAGATGCATCCAAGGGCTATAGTCACAGAAAGAATTGCACATGCATATAAACCAAAAGGAAATGCTGGCAGTGATGCATGCAATCGAGGCCTTCAAACACTTTCTGCATCAAGGCCACCTGCTAGTGAGGACAGACAATACCACAGTTATGTGATACATAAACAAGCAAGGAGGTACCCATTCCTACCCCCTTTGCAGGCTGGCAATGAATCTTTGGGAACTTTCCCTAAAACTCAATATAGAGCTGCAATCCCATTTTGTGCCAGGAAAAGACAATATACTGGCGGGCAGCCTAAGCAGAAATATCATGGATCCACACGAATGGATGCTGCACCCATACATCTTCCTTCAGATAACACATTCATGGGGGAGGCCAGACATAGATCTTTTTGCCTCCCACCACAACCATCAGCTGAAGAAATTCTGCTCAAGGACATACCACCCACAAGCATGGAAAGTGGACGCCCTCTCTTTCACCTGGAATACTCTAACAGTGTATGCATTCCCACCTCTTCCATTAATGGCCAAGGTCTTACTGAAAATCAGGACAGAGCAGCCAAAAGTGATTCTGATGGCTCCGGACTGGCCAAGACAGCACTGGTACCCACTGTTAAGGAGCATGTCACGCACGAAACCGTGGCCTCTACCACAGTGGTCACTTCTTCTGACACAGCACAATTACAAAACTCTGCACTCCAGCCTCAAAACCCTGCAGCTGACAGCCTGGAGAATACCTTGACTCCTCACCAGGAAAAGCTATCCAAGAGAGTGAAGGATATCATCATGGAAGCTCGCAGGCCTTCCACAAGAAAGGCATATTCAGCAAAAAGGAAAAGATTCCGCACTTGGAGCACCGCAAAGGGCCTAGATGCGACGGTGATGAGCATGGCACATATCCTGGAATACTTGGCAGATATGCTCCACAATGGCCTTTCTTACTCTTCAATAAAAACTCATGCTTCAGCAACTTCAGCAGAATACAATACTGATCCACCTGTCTTCTCTCATCCTCTCCTAAGGCAGTTTCTAAGAGGAATTAAAAACATCAATCCTCCAAGGAAACCACCAATGCCTACATGGCACCTTAACTTGATCTTGGAAAAGTTAACTCTGTCTCCCTTTGAACCAGCAGCATCTTCAGAACTACAGTTCCTGTCTTGGAAGACTGCCTTCCTTCTGGCCATAACCTCAGCAAGAAGAGTATCTGAATTGCAGGCCCTCATGGCAGTACAACCATTCCTTATTTTTCATCAGGACAGAGTTTCTTTGAGAACCAATCCTTCATTCATGCCAAAGGTGGTATCCAGGGTCTCATTATACCAAGCTATTCACCTGCCTACCTTTCCAAATCCACAAAACAAGGGGGAGAAACTTCTGCATACCCTCGACATTCACAGGCAGTTGCGCTACTACTTGGACAGAACTAAGACTTACAGAAAAACTGACCAGCTGTTTGTAGCATATGCTGCTGGTAAAGAAGGAAAACCAATTTCCAAACAGACAATTTCAAAATGGATAGGGAATTGCATTCGATTCTGCTACTCCTTTCATGGCAAAAATGTGCCAGCTAACATTAGACCTCATTCCACCAGAGCTACAGCCACCTCCACAGCCTTCTTAAGAGGGGTGGCTACCAAGGACATTTTAGAAGCTGCTACATGGAGCTCCGTGCATACATTTTCCAAGCATTACAACTTACCCTTATATTCCAGATCCAGAGCAGGCTTTGCTACGGCAGTCGTGCAGGGCATTTTAGCTACACCATCCTTTTCTTAGATCCTACCCACCCCCATCTTGGCTATGGTATTCTACCTATATGTAAGGACTGCAGATGCATCCTTGAAGGACATAGTACAGTTTTGTACCTACCATAAATGTAGATGTCCGATAGGTATGCATTTGCAGTAAGGTTTTCCCTCCCTCCTGCCCCTCTGTGGTATTACTTGGGTACTTATCCCTCATTCTAGCTAGCTGGGGTTATCTATTATAGTGTATTTGTTTTATATTGCTGTGCATGTTTGGAATTTTTGCATCTCTCCAAATTTAGCCTTCCTTAGAGGGCACCTGTCATCTGGGGCAAGAAAAACTGAGGAAGATGGTGTCGGCTGACGCTTTTATACCCCAGGCACTCTGACGTCGGGGAAAGGGCGACATCAGCCGATGCCGGACCCAGACTTTGGAATCCGGCCGACCGAAGGGCTGCCTGAGGCAGGACAACCCATATGTAAGGACTGCAGATGCATACCTATCGGACATCTACATTTATGGTAGGTACAAAACTGTACTTTGTCTTACTCATATTTGAAGGCACACCTGTTTGCTATCTGTGCCGTCTCCCCCTTGATCCACCCCTTGCATCCTGACTCCCTTCCAAACTTTTCCTCAAAGGTGTATTACACATAAGACCACCCAGGAAACAGTGTCCCCGTCCCTGGGACCTAAGCTATGTTCTACAAAAACTCACTCTAGCTCCTTTTGAGCCAGCAGACAAGGACACCTTAAAATTTTGCACATGGAAAACTGTATTGCTGGTAGCTCTGATTTTCACCAGAAAGGTTTCAGCATTGCAACTCTTATGGCTACACCACCTTACCTAATCTTCCACCTGAACAGGGTGACCCTCTGGACAAGCCAGTCATTCTTTCCCAAAGTAGTGAATGACCTATCTTTGAACCAGCCCATCCACCTTACCCACCTTCTTCCCTAACCCACAGGGGGTAGTGAGTGTGTGTTACATTCCCTAAATGTCCACAGACAGCTTAGGTTTTATCTTCATAAAACCAAACTCTTTAGGAAATCAGACCAGCTGTTTGTCTCCTTCAACGCCAGGGCCTTGGGGAAAACTGTGAACAAACCATTTTGGCCTGGATCTCCCAGGCCATTTCCTTCTACCTACACCATGGTAAGACTTTGCAGGGCAATGTCAAGGCCTACTCCGCCAGTGCAATGGCTTTTTCTGGAGCCTTCTTTAAAGGGTTAGACACCAACTCCATACTTGAGGCAGCCACTTGGTCCTCGGTTCACAGCTTCACCAAACTGGACCAGATCTCCAGAGCCAGGGCTATCCTTCATGGATTCCTGGAAACTACCTCTAGGCCACCTCCCAATCCCAAGTGAGCTATTGCACTCACCCACAAGTAGAGTACTGCAACATTGGAATAGAAGGATATGGGAAAGTTGTGTAAAATCTTACCATAACTGTAGATGTCCTCTTCTATGTTGCAGTATTCCTTCCCTCCCACCTTCCCCACTTGTATGACTGCAGTTGCTCTCTGGGGTGATATTGGACAGGTTTGTCCTTACAGGACTGGCTCCGACTGGGACTTTTACTATCTCCTGAGGGCTGGTGCATGCAGACATCACTTTTATGGCCCACATTCCTGAAGCCAGATAAGATGTCCAACGCACGAGGAGGGACTGAAAATCTTTGGGAACCTGGCCGGACAAACTGGAGAGGAAGAACCATAAACCACAAGTAGAATACTGCAACATGGAAGAAACTGACGTCTATGGTTATGGTAAGAATTTACACAAGTTTCCTATCTGATGCTATCCCTGTTGTTATTGATCATGGATGGGACTGGGATCATACCTCTTAGCCGAGCTGGCAGTGCAAACGATGACTGCTAAGCTCAAGCTCCTCCCCTCCCTCCTCAGATCCCCTGCTACCCATAGTCCTCGGATCTCGTTTGCTGCAAATTGAGTGGATATGTTCTCTGAAGCTCAAGCCTTCTTTAAAGATAAGGAGCTCCTTTTTTTCTATTTCTTTTTTTTCTCTTCCCTTTCTCTTTTATGTCTTTTAGTAGCTAGTTCCATCCCCTCCATTAGCCGTTGGTCAGTCAGTTAGGTTTTTTTTCCTGGGTTTTCCCGCCTTGTTCTTTTAGTGATAGTTCCTTGCTCTCTTTCCCTCTCCTCATTTCCTTTTGGTGAGTGTGCGTGTGCTGGGCAGTTTGTGTTGTCAAGATGCTGAACAAACCCTCTGGGTTCAGACGCTGCTCCTCGTGGTCTGAAGTTGGCTCCCACCAGTACGCATGAGGAGTGCGTCTGCTGTCTAGGAGAGCCCCATTTAGAGGTTGAATGCAATATCTGTGTGAGATTCAACCCCAGGGCTGTCTTAGAACATAGAAATAAGATGTCCTATACCTGTGCTGCAGTATTCTGCATATTGTTTTACCCTTCAGTCTCGCATATGTACGGCTAGTATCCGAAAGCTTTCATTCGGTCTGTGGTGCATCAGACGTCTGACATGGATAAGAGTTATTGGGCTATAAATGTAACGTTGGCACGCACCAGCCCTCAGAACTTTTCAGCCCTCAGTCGTACGTCAGGTGGTGTTACCGCTGACATCATATTCTTTGTTCAGGTAAGTACCCTGTTGTGGACCTTTTCAGTCCTTCTAAATTGTTATTATTGCTTGGTAATGTCATCAATAAAGGGCAAGTGTCAGTGTGGCTGCCAGATACCCATAAGGGCGCCCACGATAAGTGCCTTTTCTGTTTGGGAAAATCTCACGGCCATAAGGTCTGCCCTGTCTGC
>NC_056732.1:1584566109-1584638609 GCF_019279795.1 Protopterus annectens | reverse complement strand
TCGATATAGGTTCTGTGAGCCATCCAGCTCCAGATACCACAGGTCTCATTGCTGGTGTTCTTAAGTTCTTGTGTATTTTTGGTAGACCAGTAATCATTGGTATCACGGGTGCTTCCACTACAAAATAGTTATATAGATCTTCAGACAAAAGGCCCATGCATTTACACTCATTTAGGCTACGATTTAGACCTTGTACTTGTGTATTGTCCACATTACTGTGGGACTTGAGCATTAACTTTAAAGCAATTCTCCTCTCAAACAATCTTAGAGACAAAATGGCCTGACTAATGTCCAAATAAGAACTGGGAATAAAAGACAACCCTCTGTTGAGTACTTCAATCTCAGATGTATTCAGGTTACATTTTGAAATGTTAAATACTATATTTGATTGCTCCAAAATTTGGATAGTGTTCGTTGTTGATACCCTGTTTGTATGTCTTTCCTCTTCGCCCCCCTGTCCGTGTCTATATCTAGTGATCTCTTTCTTCCTGCTCTGATAGGTAGTGGAAAATCCACATTATTCTCCAATTGTATCTTCCTACGCACCGCACTAGAAAGGCTTGATGAAGGACGTGCATCCAATGTATTCTTCCCAACCGAAGAGTTAACATTGTTCTCAAAACCTTCATTAGGTGTGATATAAACAGAACCAATAGCTTCAGGTGAAGTTACCTTAGTGGGGGCTAACTTACATCCAGCACTACCTAGCTGGTCACGCACTTCAAGCCGCTTCAATCTATTGCCTTCATTCTCTGGCCTTAAACCAGTTTTCTCCATAGGCACTCTATCATTAATTACAGCTTGATTATTAATAGGGTCATGTACAACGGAACCCTTATTACTATACTCAGATGGACCATTTCTCACTCTGCCGTAATTATTATTGGTAGCTTGATTTTCATTAGTCCTGGTCGCCCTAGGCCATTCAAAAACATGATTGTTGGCAAAATCATTTGCATCCCTCGACAATTTCCTTCTCTTATTAGCCAACAAGTTACTTTCATAGCGTGTAACGCGATCAAGCAGTTCATGCATATATATCTCTGTCTCCTCCGGACCACATAATTCAACCAATTTCCCCTGTTGCTCGTATATTTTGTCTTTAAGTTCATTCTCCATTGGCATAAAGAAATCTATTAACAACTGAATATATTCTCTACTGGCCCGCATATTAATCTGTTGCCATTGTGCAAGTAGAGTCGGATACATATTACCATATGTGGGCATTGTTAGTATCCGAAGGCCTCTTGGTATGAGTCTATTACTCAGGCATGCCTCCATATGAAATCTTTGTGCCTTTAGCCTCTTGAATTTATATAAGTCATTTTCTATGTCTCTTTTTATCTTTTTAATGGTAATCAAATCAACATCACTACCTTTGTCATTCACATTGGTCTCCATTATGTCCATATCGCCTACAAGCAGATTGCTTGTCTCATCCAAAAGATTCCGTAGTCTTATCCTCACGTTAACAGATGTCATAGGTTTGTCCATAATCTCTACCACATTACTAGCTCCTTCCATGTTCCCAGTAGTAAACAGTTGAATGCAAAAAGTCCCAAGCACAAAAAGTACGTAGAAATATCCCAAGGAGCCAAAATCAAAATGTATAAGAGTACACCCACACTCAGCACGGCCAAAAGCTATAAAACATTCACCGTCGCTTAAACCAACTCGGTATCGTTGCATCCAGTATGAGTCCAAATTTAAAACTTTGCATTAAACATCAAACGATGAAAAATTAGATCCAGTAACTTCACTTCGCAAACAGAAAATACTTATTCCAGACTGAAAAGTAGGCGTTTAAGCTGTTGTCACCAAAACATAGATTTTATTAGCAAAAGTAAGCGCTTTCGCGGGCATCCAACCCGCTTCATCAGACAACCACAATATATTCAGTGCAGTTTAAAATATACTTCTAAAACATCTTTCAAGCCAATCATACCATGGCTTTCATTCTACGTAACTTCCTTTGAAGCTACGAAGTATCGCATTCATCTGACACATTATTGCGTAAAAATTAAACTCCTTAAAGCAACAATACTATTGACATATCTAACAAACAAATATTTTTTTTAAAAATGATCAGAATATTCCCTCATAAGCCACTCATGCTTATAAGAAAGCTAGTGGCATATATACGCTTCCAAATAAGCGTGTGCACAACACCTTATAAACGCTCATTAGGTAACCAATATTTATACATAAATCTATTATTTAAAGTTCCATTAGATGTCACTCGATACTAATAGACCCAAACACACAGTCCGATAATTCATGGTATCCATAAATGAAATAAAATACAACAGTATACAATGTTTTTATATACATTTTGTATTTATCAGTAGTACTTATAACTATTGAGATTTCGAGAACAGCGCATCTAGTTATAGCGTTTTACGGCGATTCATCACGCTCTTTATTTACGGAAGTGACGTAAGATTATTAGCCTCAGTATGATGAGCGGTATGTGATTGTGAGGAGAAGTTTAAAAGTGAAGCTATAGTAGCCATCCTCGGACACAGTTGCAGGGCCTCCAAATCGCCTCAAACCAGAACCCATCAGTGCCAGAGAGATGAAGGCAATCCTAGTCCTCCAGGCATTTCAACCTTTTTTTCTACAGGGGGCACTTCTGATGTACACAGACATGACTGTACTGTAGTACATCAACAAGCAGGGAGGGACCAAGTCCTACCTGCTCTGCAGGCTAGCCCTTTTGGTATGGGAATTACCTACCTCACAGGGGAGTCTCCCTGCAGGCGACCTACATTCCCTCGCTCCACAACCAACAGGCAGATTTGAGCAGAACCAGCACAAACCAACCACAAATGGATGGTGCACAGAGATGTCTTCCTGGATCTGGTCCACAGGTGGGGTATACCTCCAACAGACCTGTTTTCCTCCATCAACAGACAATTTTCTGGCTTTTGCACCAGGACACCTGAACCACAAGCACTGGCAACATAGGTTCATAGGTTCATACTAGGCTATCTGCCCGAGGGCATTTATAAGCCTAGCCCATAGTTTTGTGGCTTACGCCACCCCTTAGTTTGGAGAAACTATGCCCATTATTTAGCTGTGCCTCTGTCGAGCAGTGACACTGAGGTAACCCTTGGGGTGTATCTGCGATCTCCCATCCTTTGGTCAAGATTCCTCTTGAACAAGGCCAGCGAGGTGCTCTGCCTCACATAAACTGGGATTTTGTTCCACAGTATAGGGAGTCTTTGGGTGATTAATCTATCCCTCCAGCACGTCCTATTAATAACCGTGTCTAGGTTTAAGTCACCCGCCCTTGTGGCTCTGAGGGATCTAGATTTTTTGCGATGAAGCATTTTCATCAAATCTGGGTTTGACATGGCCTTGTATGTCAGGCATGGGTCACCTCTGAGCAAGCGGTACGCAACTGAATATAACTGGAGTTCTTTCAGTCGTGCAGCATAAGATAGATTTTTGAGACCCTTTATCCTTTTGGAGAGGAACTTTTGTGGCCTCTCCAGCTGCTGCAAGTGTCTGGTCAGATGCATTCCGAATGGGGCATTGTACTCGATCATTGGTCTGATGAGTGATGAGTATAGGGAGACTATGACTTCCCTTGATCTAGATGTGAATCCCTTCATGATAAGGTGGGCAATGTAGACGGTTTTCCTAACTACCTTAGCAATATGAGTGTCGAATGAAAGGCTACTGTCAACCTGGGTTCCCAGGTCCCTAATAACTTCTGTGTTCAGGGGATTGCCACCTATATTGTAGCTAGGGGTAACCTTATTTTTCCCGAAGGGTATGACTATGCATTTCTTGGCATTTAACTTGAGGCCATGGCTCTGGCACCAGTTATCCGTTTCTGTGAGACCCTTCTGAAGGATATCTGTGTCGGATGTGTTTTCAACTACGGCGCCCAGTTTGCAGTCATCTGCGAACTTTGTCAGCCATAACCCTCCTGTGTTTGCTTGTACTTCAGAAAAGTAGATGCCAAACAAGAGTGGGCCCAGGACTGAGCCCTGTGGGACACCACTTGTGATAGGCTTAGTCTGACATGGCGCCAGCAACTCTGACCCTGTGGATTCTGTCACTCAGCCAGTTTGCAACCCATCTTGTAATGTATGGGTTTACATTTAAGTTGATGAGTTTTTCAATGATACCCGAGTGGGGTATTGTATCGAAAGCCTTCGCCAGGTCTAGGTAGGCTGTATGGACTGCCTTTCCCTCGTCAATGGCCTTGATGACTGTTTCGAAAAAGTCAACCAAGTTTAAAAGGCATGATCTGCCCTTGACAAAGCCAAACTGGGTTGGATCCAAAGTCTGCAAATTTTCTATGTCCTTATTTATGAGATCCATTATGATCCTTTCCATGGCTTTGCAGATCAGGCTTGTCAAGCTAATGGGACAGTAATTTCCAGGGTCGGTGGAGGCACCGCCTTTGTGGAGTGAGACCACAGTCGCTGTGCGCCACTCCCTGGGTACGTATCCGGAGGTGAGGCTAAGATTAAACAGCTGTCCTAACTGTGGGTTTAATTCCTCGTTGAGTTCATGGAGCACACAGCCGGGGACACCATCAGGTCTCATGGATGCTGTGTTCTTTGCCTTGAAGAGAGCAGTTCTCACCTGAGCGTTAGAGATGTTTGGGGGGCTACAATCATTTGGTATAGATATCTCTTCTTTAGGCGGGGAGGGTGGGGAGAAGTTTGCACTGAACCTGTCAGCCAGTATGTTGGCAATGTCTGTAGGATCAGTAATCTTCACATCATTTTGAACTAATTCTGAGCATATCTGGGAGTTTCCTCCCAGGTTTCTGACATAGCTAAAGATTGCCTTATGGTTGTCTTTAGAGTCCTTAGCTATTTTTTTCTCAAAATTGGCTTTGGATGATTTTATGAGAGCTCTTAGCTTTTTACTTATAGTGATCAGCGGTGTCTTACCTTTTAAGGATTTTGCTCTATCTTGTAGTAGCTTTCTCCTTTTGTTGTAGAGTTTGTTTATGGCTGGGGTCCACCAGACTGGACGCTTGCCTTTGGTACAAAGAGTCTTTGTTTTGCTTGGTATTGCCTGATCCATGCAGCCCTGCAGGTGCTGGTAGAAGGCATTTGTAAGTGATTCAGCGGTTTGAGTAATGTTAACCGCCGGCTCAGGGGCCTTAAAGGAGACCACACTAGTCTTTAGAAGTGTGAAGTCGGCTTTCGAGAAGTTCTTTACTGTGGTCTTTTTCATTTCGGGTGGGGGCGGAATGAGGACCTCCAGTGAGATTAGTTTGTGATCAGATCTCACCAGTGAAGGGTTTACTTCTGGCGTTGAACATTGTGCTCCCATGTTCGTGATGATGAGATCAAGTATGTTCTCTCCTCTTGTGGGGATGGTGACTAGTTGTTCCATGGCATTTGAGTTTATGAATTCCAGGAACTTTTGGGCTAGAGTGTTTGGGCTTGAGTAGTGTTCCCAGTCTATATTAGGGTAGTTGAAGTCACCTAGTATGATGGTGTTCGGAGATACATTTATCCCCTCCAGTGTTTTCAGGAAGGCCATATGAGGTTCCTGAGTTTGCGAGGGTGGCCTGTAACATGCTACAATTTGCAGAGCAGTCTTGCCTATGGTTAATTGCACCTGGATGGTTTCCGATGCATCGTGCGATGCCACCAATCTTGAGGTGTGGGTGTCCTTTATGAATATGGATACCCCTCCTCCTTTCTTGGTATTGTCCGGGTTTTGTGGCCGGAACGCATGATACGAGGTAAAACCTGATAGTGCTGGGGTGCTCTCAGGAGCCTTGAACCAGGTTTCTGTCACAGCACAGACATCGATGTTCTCCATACTGAGAAGGGCCTCGAGTGCGTGCATCTTGAGGTTGAGACTTCTGGCATTGAGCAGCATTACCCTTAGTTTTTTTTTCTTTGTTTTGTTCTAGGGTGGTAGGTTTAGAATTTGAGCCTTGCCTAAAAAAGGCACTATGGGGGTGGCAAGAGCCTTTGCCAAAATCCGGAATCCCAGGGGTGACAAGTGCAAGCAGTCCCTTGCGAAGCAGCGTGGCTTGTCCAGCATGTCATCCCAGGCAGACAGACTTTGAATCCCCTTTGAATGACACCAGAGTTTAAGCCAATTGTTAAAGCTGATCATCTTATCTTTGTATTGTGGCATCATTCTTGGAGAAGGTAGGATACTGCTCAAGGTCAGGGTCATACCTGCCTGGGCTACATAATCAGAGAGCTCCTGTCTCTTCATGCAGTCCAGGGAGGTACGTCTCAGGTCGTTTTACACCAGCGTGGACAATGATTGAGTCGTACTTGTACTTGCTGTTCAGAGACCTGAGTGCATGCGTTATGTGGCGGATTCTAGCACCCGACAGGCAGCTTACTGTGACCTTCTCCTTACTCAGTCTGGTGAGCGGGACGTCAGTGTGTCTGACTATGGAGTCACCAATGACTAGTGTGTCTGGCATAGTGTTTGGCCTTAAGGGCTGTGACTGCTTGACACTCTGACTGTGTGGTCTATGTGTTGCAGGTGTTGTGTTCTGAGGTGGTAGTTGTTTGGGTGTCTGCTTTGGTGGCCTCTGCTGTTTTGGTAGATTTTTGATCAGAGCCTCCGAGTATGTCTTTGTGTGTTTGTGTATGATTTGAGGTTGTGATGGTATTATGTGAGACTGGGTCTATAGTGTGTGTGGTTACCTTCTCCTGTCTGGTCTTGCCAGTCCTATGTTGAGAGAGCTCAGCCTCCAGTTTGGCAGTATAGTTGCATCTCTCGCATGTATTTGTGTTTTGTGGGAGGAGGAGAGGGTTGTCTGTGTACATGAGGCAATTGTAACATTGCCTCAATAATCCCAGGTTCACCAGCTGAGCAGGGGAGGACATTAGCAACTGATCCCTCGACATGCTAGAAGGAATAGACAGAAAAACTTAAGAAAAAGGTTTTGGGGGATGTGGGTGACTGACAAATGGGGTTTGCTTTTTTTGGGGTACTTTCTATAATAAGAGTGCTGTATCGAGGTGATAAGTACTGTAGGAGCAAGTGCTTAGCTATACGGACAGAGAATAGTCTACTTGGGAATCAAGTAGAGATAATTAATAGTTGTAGGATACACTAAATAGATCAGTAGTATACTTTGAGGAAGGTAGTTTTAAGGGAAAATTTGAAGAGTGAACTTTAGGTAGCCCTAATAGTTTAAATCTGCTTAACCGGCGCTGCCCTAGTGTGCAACGGTAGCAGCTCCGCGCTAACGCGTGCTTTATAGCAGGGGGCTGGAAAAAACAGGAAATGACCCAAAATGGCCAACGAATTACCAGTTGCTGCTTCTAACCACTCCTCTGAGGACAAACAAGCAGCTCAGTACTCCCCACTCCCACTGGTGAGTAAAGAAACTACCTCTGGCCACACAAGAAAATGGAGGAACACAGAAACCAAATACAAAGCCCAGGGATCAGCAAAATCTGATCACTGGAACAACTAGCAAGTAAAGTTTAGGAAAGGAGAAATATTTTTTGTTTTTTTTCAAACAGACAGGAAAAAATGCAGTAAATGCTTTGTTTTCGACTAAATTGCTATCAAAGGCTGGTACACTTGAGTGTATTAGCCTGTTTGTTACTTTTAAGCAATACTTTAGCCCACAAGTGCAATCAACAATATAAGCTCACAAACACAGGAAAATAAGGCAATAAAACAGTAATAAAGGCACAAACAGTAGTCGAAAAGCTTACAAGATCGAAAAATGCAAACTAAAAGTTTAAAAAGTACTTATGATCAAGAAAGTTGCTTTTTCTGCTCTCTGCTGGCTTAGGAACTCTGCAGGGGACCACGAGGAGCTATGCCAAGTTCTCTAATGCCAGAAAAGCCCGCCAAAGCGTGCTTTATAGCAGGGGGCTGGAACAGATGCGTTATTAATTACATGGAAGGGGAACTATCTATATGCATTAACCCCCTTCCCACTCATTCCAAAGGTCCTGCTAAAAATTCAGCAGGACAACCCGAAAATCTTGTTGGTGACTCCCTACTGGCCCAGGCAGCACAGTTTCCTTTTACTCATAGGTTGGTACTAGGCTATTGGCCCTAGGAGCCTATACAAGCCTCGCCATAATAATTCCCTGGCTATTGCTTCCCACAATATTTACTTCCCTGGACCCCTGTCTAGCAGGGCAACTGACATGATCCTACATTTATCCAAGGGCAGTAACCCCCCCCCCCAGGAGTGGACCTCCTCACACAGCACAAGGGGTCACTAATCCATCCACAGTGGCAGATGTTGCACCTTACTCTGTGGCTTGGGATTTTGATTCCATTTAGATACCTTTACATTGAGGACATACTCAATGTCCTGTAGGAGGCCAGGAAGCCAAATACTAAAAAATTGTTTTTCTCCAAATGGAAATGATTCAGTATTTGGCATCATAAAAGACAGCTGGATCCTCTTCTCAGCGAACACCCTCTAGTGCTGTTTTATTTGTGAGAGCTACTGCAGACCGAACTGGGCTTATTCATCCATCAAATCCCATCTGTCTGCTGTTACTGCTTGCATGCCTTTGGATCCCCCCATTAGCATCCAGATTCCCTTGCAGACTCTTCCTCAAAGGGGTACTGCGCCTTAGGCCCCCCAGGAAACCCATCTCCCCTCCTTGGGACCTCAACTGCATGCTAGAGAAGCTTAAGGTACCTCCGTTTGAGCCAGCAGACAAAGCCTAATTAAAGCACTGTACTTGGGAAAACTGTTCTAGTGGCCATAACCTCAGTCAGGAGTGTGTCTGAACTTCAAGCCCTTATGGCTATTTCTCCCATTATTGTTTTCCAGAAGGATAGGGTTACCCTCAGGACAAATCTGTCCTTCATGCCCAAGATAGTCAATGACCTGTCCCTTCATCAGACCATACAGTTCCTGTTTTTTCCCAAACCCACATGGAGACAGTGAGAGAGTGCTGCATTTCCTGGATGTTCACAGGCAAACCAGATTCTACCTGCACAACACCAATTCTATCAGACAGACTGATCAGCTATTTGTATCCTTTCACCCCAGAGCTCTGGGGAAGGCACTGACCAAGCAGACTATTTCTACTTGGATCTCCAAAGCCATTACCTTCTGCTACCAATTCCATCGTGAGTCCCTGCAGGGTACAGTTAATGCTAATTCCACAAGAGCAATAGCTTCTTCAGGAGCCTTCAACGGTTTGGATACCTCTTCTATTCTGGAAGTTGCTACTTGGTCCTCAGTCCATACTTTCATCAAGCACTACAAGTTTGACCATCTCCAGATCCAGGGCCGGGTTCACCAAGGCTATCCTTCATGGACTCTGAGTCTGCCTCTAGACCACCACTCCAACCTCAGTGAACTTTGGCACCCACCCATATGCATAATACTGCAACATGGGAATAGAAGGACATAGAAAAGCTGTGTAAAATCTTACCATAACCTAAACGTCCTTCTCCATGTTGAGGTATTCCTTCCCACCCTCCTTCCCCTCTTGTCAGCTAATAACTTCACTTTCTGGATGGCAATAATATGGCATTACCTTTAACAAGACTGGCTCTGACAGCGGCTGCTGTTCTGAGGGCTGGTGTGTGCTGTCACCTTTATAGCCCACAAACTCTCTTCCATGTCAGATGGCTGATGCACCTCAGAGAGTTTGAAAACTTTTGGATATTGGCCATACGTGCATGAAACTGAAGGGTAAACCCATATGCAGAATACTGCAACATGGAAGAGAAGGACATCTATGGTTACGGTGCGATAATGCACAACTTTTCTTTCTTGCTTTAACGGCATGCTAAAGCGGATCCCCTGGTGTCGGTTTCCCCCTCTAAAGCTCCTTAAGATTGCAAGAGGAAGCCCTCTTCCTCTCGGGACTCTCTTTCAAAAAGGCTGAGGCTCTCGGATCCCAGTTCCTTGGATCAGTCCATCCTCGGGGGCATCGGCTCAGGGGTATTTGGCTCCGTGAAGCTTAGCTCCCTCAGTTGGATCAGACTCCTGAGAGACTGCGATCCTTGGATCCGATCAGGTCCAAAACCCCCTTGGATCCGAATGGTCTGTCGGATTCTTCTCTAGGGTCCTTACTGCCCTCTGATCCATCCAGGCCGCCCTATCTGTTTCTTTTGAGCCTATCGTTATTGATGACATCCTGGCCACTGTTAGTCTTCTCCGAAGCAATCTAGTTGGTCTTTTTCCAGAGACAGCAGACCTTCAGCTTGGTCAGACCATTCTTCAGTTTCCTGCAGGTCTTCCGGAAGTTTACTCCCTTTAGACATGGATTGGCTGAGGAGGAGCTTTCTCAAAGCCCAAATTGAACTTGACTTGTTAGTCACCTGTTCACTTTATTAGGGGCTCTTCACCTTCATCAGATCTCGTCTGTCCTTTTCTGACTCACCCGAGTTCGGTTCCCCAGGGTCAGAGCATGCCTAGGGAGAGGCCGCGTCGGTGTTGGTTAGTGTTTGCATTCCCACACTGTTAGGGTTCCTGGCAAGTTCAACTCCGTTGCCTTTGGAGCTAGCGATACCTCTAGCCCGAGAGGTCTGTGGGGTCGTCTTCATGGTTGGGGGAGATCCAGTCCAAAGTGTTCGGACCGTTCTTTCCCTTGGGGGTATCTGCTTTGGACAGCTTGGGACCAGTGTCGTCTGACGATGTTGATGCTGTGTCGGGGTCCACCCTTTGGCCCTGGTTGGCCTTATCCTACAGGGGTGAAGGTGTAGCTTTCTCCAGTCCATTGGCCTTCCTGGTGATAGTGCACAGTCTCCTGATGGTCAGCAGCCTCTACTGCTGTGGACCCCCACCTTGATCTGCCTTGGGCGGCGAGTCCTAATCATCCATTTAGGGTCAGCCCTCTCGTGAGTACCTTCAGAAGTGCATTACCCCCATTGGGGTATCTTGTATTCCTCCCCAGTGCCTATGGTGGAGGTACCTCCTTGGAAGAGGACATGCAAGAGGAGGCACGTTGGACTTCTGTCGATTCCGTCACTGAGTACATGGATTTTGAGGAAAGGGAGAGGTCTCCCAGACTTCCGTCCAAGGTGTTCTTTTGGGACTTCCTCAAGATCCCTAAAGAACGGGATGGTTGGTTCCTCCCCAACCCTGTCCTCTGAGGAGACCATATTCCTGAAGGCCTTCAGGATAGGCCCATCTTCCTTCAGGGTATCTCCCCCTGCAGATGAACTTGTCCAGCTTATTTCCTGCAGGGTGTTTTGAAGGAGCTAGAAACAGTGGAACCAGTCTGCAAGAGAGCGAACAAATTCCTGAGTCTGCCTAAGGATAAAGCCATTTGTAGCAAGGATGTCCCAGTTGATGGAATTGTGGTTGCCGCAGCCACCAAAAAAGAGCTTGTGGAACAGACCTCTACAGTCCATCCCCTTAGTGTCGCGGGCAGTTGACCATTTTGTGAAGCGTGTGTATGCCTCCGCTACTTTGACTGAGGACTTTGAATTATACTGCACATTTCACACAGCTGCAGAGGGATTTGGTGTTGGAACTTTCCTCTTCCCTTTCAGAGTTGCTGCCTCTTGAGAGCCTTAAGCTAGTCTCCCACAAAACTTTCTACTCTCATCCCTTGATAATGCTTCAGTGGGCTTCATTTTTAATGCGGCTGAGGCCACCTCTTGAGCAACTGGCACAGGCATTGCTATCAGACGCCGTGCCTGGTTTCACCTTTTTTGGGTTTGCAGACCACTTTAGAGCTTCCTTTAGCAACGCCCCATTTGATGGCTCTACTTTGTTTGGTCCTTCTGTCAAGGAAACTTTGACCTGCAGTGAGCTGGAGGGAAAGACTTTATCCACAGTTGAGATAGTTTTTGATCCTCCAGCATGCATTCTCCAAGAATCAGAGGGGTAGTAAGAAGCTGTCATTCCCCAGGGCTCCTCAGGAATCTTCTTCTGGCCATAGAAGGGGATTTGATAACAGGTGACGCCCGAGAGGCAGAGGATGCCTGCAAAATCAGGGCTCCCAGGAACCCTTCTCTGAGAAGCCCCCACAGCACTCTTGAAGTGCTGCCTGAGTGTCCTGCCCTGGAGGCAGTCAGCTGCTGCATCTCCTTGCATCCCCTGGCTTGGGCTATTTCTACAGACCAGTGGGTGCCAAGCAGTGTGTGCAGGGGTACTTCCTATCCTTAGACCATCCTTCTACAATTCAAAAATGACTCTGGACGTTCCACCATGCCAGAGGGAGTTAGCTCATGTAGGTTCAGGGCCTTCAAGAAAGAGCCATCCAAGAGGTCCCAACAGGACAGCGAGGGTCCAGAACCTACTCTCATTTGTTTATAGTGCTCAAAAGAAATAAGGACATGCATCCCATTCTGGACCTCAGCAGTTTGAACTTGTCAGTCAAGAAGTTGAGGTTCCGGATGGTCATTGTTCAGTCCATTCGTCCGTTTCTGCATGTGGACAATTGGATGTGCTTGTTGCATCTCAGGGATGCGTACTGTCTCATAAAAATTGACAGATGCTCCAGGCGATGCCTGCACTTCTGGCTGGGGGCCAGTCGCCATCAGTTCTGATCCCTGCCCTTTAGTCTCATCTCAGCCGCCTCTGTGTTCAGATGTATGGCAGTGGGAGCAGCCCATCTCCAGCTGCAGGGGTTTCATGTCTTTCTGTACCTGGACGATTGTCTTCTCACGGCTGCCACATGGCACCAATTCGTTTGAGCCACAAATTACACTCTGCTTCATCAGTCAACCTTTCCAAATCTCATCTTGCTCCATGCCAGAGTTTCGATTTTATGGGGATCTTCTGGACATGGTGTTGGAGACTGCAGCTCTTTCTCTGAGCAGGGTAGATGCGATTTGGGAACAAGTTCACCTACTTCTGAAACGGGAGAGTGTTCTTGCCCATTTGATCCTACAAGCCCTCTGTTCCATGGCGGCGAGAATTCAATTGGTTCCCTTCGCCAGGTATCATATTAAGGTTCTTCAGTGTGCCCTTGAGGTGCAGTGGTTGACTCCTCTCCATCCTATGTCCATGACAGTCGGGGTCTCTCAGATCTGCCGACGTCACTTAGCATGGTTGCTTTGGTCTGAAGACCTTCTGCTAGGGAGACCCTTTTGTCTTCCCCAGGCCACAATGACCACGGACGGGTTCCTGTTGGGGTGGTATTTTCAGGGAAGGATGGTCCAAGGCATGTGGTCCCCATTGAAGACCACGTTGTACATCAGTGTCCTACAGATGAGCAGTCCTCTCATTGCAAGGCTTGCAGAACAATCTCCCTCTCGGTACTATGGTAATTTAGACAGACAACATGGCTATAGTACATCAACAAACGGGGGGGGGGGGGCACTACCATATCCTCTGTGTAGAGAGGCTATGAGTGTGGGAATGGGCATTGTCCTCTGGGTGCTTTCCTTTTTACAATGCATATTCCCGGTGATTCCAATTTGTTCCGGACTGAACATCTATCCTGAGCCCTCACGAGTGGTCCTTGCATCAGTCAGAGATGCACCAGATTTTCGACCATGGGTCTCCCTTGTGATCTGTTTGCATCCCTGATCAATCACAAATGCATTAAATACTTTGCCCTGATACACCCACAGGGGGAGTCTCACAAGGACACTGTGGTCCACGGATTGGCCACAGTCTTCTGTACGCCTATCCACCTGCCCCCCTTATTTCAAGTGTCTTACAGAAAGCGCATCACCTGAAGACACTACTCATTCTCATTGCCGTTTTCTGGCCTCGTCCGGTGTGGTTCTCCCACCTTTGTTCTCATCTGAAATATCCACCTTGGTTATTAGATCCAGCCCAGGGTCTCATTTCCCATCCTGGAGGGCTCCCTCTTCCCACCCTTCAGTCCCCATTCAGCTGACAGCTTGGTACCTCCAGTTCCAATGATTGTCTGCAAGCTTAAACTACCTTCTCCTGTGAAAGGCATTATCTTAGCCTCCCAAAAGCCATCTACTAAAAAGGATTATTCCAGCAAATGGAAAAGATTTTCTCTGTGGGTTTGCCAGTGTGGCATAGATCCATTCTCAGCTTCTATTCCTGACATTTTGTCATTCCTTTCCTTTCTGTTTCAACAAGGGGCTAGCTTCTCAACGGTTAAACTTGAGTTGGTAGCCATATCAGAATTCCACTTAAGTGAAAGCACCAGGTTTTTTTCTTGGCTATGGAAGGCCCCCAAGGGGTTTTCTTGCTCAGGTCTCCTTTCAAAGATCCTTCTCCTCCTTGGTATCTTACTTTGGTGCTGCAGTCCCTGACACAACCTCCCTTTGAGCCTGTAGTTAAGTGTGCTATTAAGTTTCTGTGTTGGAAGACTGAATTTTTGATGGCTATTACCTCTGCCAAGATGGATTCGGAGTTTATTTATTTTATTTATTTTTGTTGACCGGGAGTGTCCGACTGGACGTTGGTCCATTTTCAGCGGAGGCTCGGGGAGAAAAGCTCCACAGTAAAATAAACAGACAGTGGTTACATTGGATTACATAGTGATTAACAATTTAACATAGAAATTACTTACAACATATTTACAGATGAAGAACATAGTACATCAGTAGACAACTAGAATCTTTATCTGTGAAGTACATAACAGGCATTAACAAATGTAACAATGAGAAGTTCCTGCTGTAAAATGAGTACTAGGCTTATGAGCATCTGAGCTTGCTATCATCAGGCTCTTTGTATCAATACCCCCTTCATAGTTTTTCAAAAGGATAGGGTATCTCTTAGAGGCGTTCCTTCATTCATTGCTAAAGTAGTCTCAGAGGCTAATCTTCAACTACCTGTCGTCTTTCCCAATCTTTCATGTAAAGGGAAGTACAAAGTGCATTGCCTGGATGTGCATGTGCAGTTAAGTTTCTTTTTGAAGAGAATTGAGAGTTTTTGAAACGGACATCAACGTTTCGTGGCATTGTCTCAGGCCAGGAAAGGGCAGGCCATTTTCAAGGTTTCTATTTCTTGTTGGATCACTTGCATATCTGGCATTTGTGGAAGCCATCACATTGAACTTTTCAGGCCAGTTAAAGCCCTTTCTACTAGGTCAGTGGCCACCTCTTTGGCCTTCTGGGCAAGGATTTCCTTGGATGATATTTGTGCTGCTGTTACTTGGTCAAATCATCCCCATATGTTTATAACACATTACAAACTGGACTTGGTGTCCTGGAAAGCGCTTCATTAGGTTCTTCTGTGCTCTGGCATGGCCTTCCTTGAGACCTCCCAGGGTTGTGGATAGCAGGGACTCTGACCCCCCCCCATCCATGATCAGTAATGCCACTGATAACATCAGATAGTTATGTAGTTACCATAACCTCGAATCTGTGCTGTCCAGTGTCATTATTCATATTACCACCCGCCATCTCCCCTCCTGGTGACAGAGGAGTCGTGGAGTAATGTTTTACTATTCCTGTTCCGTATTGTGAACAGTTAAACTGTCCTTGTTTTTATCTAGCAAACTCGATCTGAGAATTGAGGTAGCAGGGGATCATGGTAGGGGAGGAGCTTGAGCTCAGGAGCTGTCGCTTGCACTGAGAGCTCGCATCCGAGGTCGAATCCAAGACCCATCTGTGATAAATGATGAGACTGGAACACTGGATAGCACAGACTTCGTTATGGTAAGTACATAACTCTTTTTTTTTTTTTTTTCCCTGCCCAAATTTTACAAACATAGGAGAGTACACGCTGCGCCTATTATGTGCATACAGCTTTTTTATTTTTTTTTACACAGGTCCAAAAATTTCAGGAAACCAGCTGAATTATCTCCTTTTCGGATTCATAATTGGGCAAACCAGTTGGTAAAGTGATGTTGACCAAACGCTCATTATAAATTGTGCATGATTTTATTGAAACCAGATTCCATCAGGTCTATGGCAACTACTTGTGTTTTTATCCACAAGCCTCTTTGAACGATATTTGTGCAGCTGCAACTTTGGCTAATTTTCATGCCTTTATTGTTCATCACTAGTTGGATCTTGCCTGTAGGGGAAGAGAAGCCTTCGTCTTAACAGTGCTCAGGAGTATCCTAATTTAGTTTCCTCCCAGGTTTTAAGTAGCTGGATACTCTGTTCCATTTGTTGTGGAATGAATGAAAACGACAACATCAGATAGTTATGCACTTGCCATAACATTCCATCTGTGTTGTCCATTTTCGTTGTTTCTCAACTCCCCTCCTTCCACCCACCTACCAGTTTGACTTCTGGAAGGGATTACAAGATGCTAAAGCAGCTCCAGATAGTGTTCGCTTATACTTATCTAATGTCCTTTTATTCTCATGTTGCAGTATTCCAAACTCTTGCTTTGCAGACATGCTCTCCAATCCTGGGACCTGGCAGCCCAACACAGAATCTGCCTACAGGCAGACACCTTGAGCAGGTTCATGTCACAGTCCCACGAATGAATACTTCACAGGGATGCGTTTCTGGGCATTGTTCACAGTCGGCGTACACCTCGAATAAATCTGTTTGCCTCCCCCATGAACAGACCATTACCACTGTTTTGTACCAGGCTATCCAGTCCCTTTGCAAGGGCAGTGGATGCCTACTCCATCTCATTGAACGGGATGCTTCTGTATGCATTCCTACTTTCCATTACTTTAAAAAGTCCTGCTGAAGATCAGCAGGACAGACCAGAAATCTTGCTAGTGACTCCCTTTTGGCCAAGACAGCATTGGTTCCCCCCATTCTGCATTTAGCCATAGGCAGTCACGACAGGTAGCTCAGAGTGGACCTTCTCACACAAGAAAAGCGATCCCTGATCTTCCCCACCTGGAATCTCTGAATCTAACCCTGTGGGTGATAGAATTCTGATCCCTTCTAGGCACCTTTATACTAAGGACATGCTAGCATGTCCTGCAGGAAGCCTAGTACTAGGAGATCTTATTTGTCTAAATGGAAGTTCTCCACGTGGTGTCAACAAAGGCAGCTAGACCCATTGCAAAGTGAGGTCCCCTTAGTGCTGTCCTGTCTGTGTGAACTAGTGTGAGCAGGGTTGGCGTATTCCTCTGTTAAAAATCACCTTGCTGCTATTTCAGCCAGTCTACCACTTGAGTCTACTGTGACCTCCTGTCTCCTGTCATTCCTTAAAGTACTACACCTCAGAACCCCCCCCAGGAGGCGGGTCCTTCTTCCATGGGATCTGAATTACGTTCTAGAGAAACTCACTATTGCCCTCTTTGAACTAGCTTCCAAGGCATCTCTGAAACATTGTACTTGGATAACTGTACTCCTTGTGTCCCTGACATAATCCCCGAAGTGTCAGAACTCTAGGCCCTCATGGCAACACCTCCCTTCCTCGTCTTCCATAAAATGACCATTAGAGACTTACATTCCCTTGATGTTCACAGATCACTTAGATTTTACCTTGACAAGACTAAGGCCATAAGGAAATCTGACCAACTATTTGTCTCCTTCCAGCCCAGAGCCTTGGGAAAGGTGGTGACAAAGCAGACCATTTCTGTTTTGATCTCCAAAACTATATCCTTTTGCTACACTTTCCATGGGAAACGGCTCAAAGCCAAAATTAAGGCCCACTCCACTGGAGCCATAGCTTCATCTAGGGCTGCCTTCAAAGGATTGAAGACCGATTCCATCCCAGAGGCAGCTACTTGGTCATCTGTCCATATCTTCACTAAATACTACAGGTTTGATCATGTCTCCAGATCCAGAGCGGGTTTTGTTCAGGCAATCCTGCATGACTTTGTGGAGTGTATCTCCTTACCACCACCCTCTTCTTCCTCTCTGAGCTTTGGCACTCACCCAAGAGTTTGGAACACTGCAACATGCGAATAGAAGGACACAAGAATAGTTGTGTAAAATCTTAACATAACCTTGGATGCCCTCTTCCTTGTATAATTTAGATATGGCCCAGGCACTTCTTCCAGCTTGTTAAATGCTAAAGGCTCTCAAGATCCTCTTACTCATAATGCACTAGTCACCTACCATACTTCAGATCTTGTTTGCTGACTTTCAAGCTATATAATATATAAAGAATAGTTGTGTAAAATCTTTAACAATAAACGTTCTTTTCCATATTGTAGTATTCCAAACTCTTGCTTTGAGGACCTGCTCTCCAGGCCTTGGACCTGGTAGCCAAACGGGTTTTCTTCTCTTTCTACCTGAACGTCTGGCCAGAATACAAAAGCTTTTAGTCGTTGCTAGGTACGTAGGGCATCTGACATTGGCCAAGGGAGCATGGGTTGTAAAAGCGATGTCTGCATGTACCTTTCCTCAGAACTGAATGCCCCAGTTGAACCCCAGCCTAGGATAGCTGTATAGGCTCTGTATCTTCCAAGAAGAGACGGTTCAGATGGAGAGAAGGGGTAAAGTGGTAGGGAATGAAAATGGACAGCACAGATGGGACGTTATTGTAAGTACGTAACTTTTTTTTCAGGAAATAAGACCAGTTGTTTGTATCTTTTTCCAAGGCTAAATTGGGCAAAGAGGTATCAAAAGTAACTTTAGCCAGATGGTTCACTGCTTTCCGTTTTTTATAAGAGTAAAGTTCGACTTTACCTAAATCTGCTGAGGTTCATTCCATCAGATCTTTGTCCTCTTTTTCTACTTTCTGGTTCAGGGCTTCCATAGATGACTTTTGTGCAGGTGCCACTTTGTCCAATGCTCAAACTGTGATTGCTCATTGCAGATTGGATAATTTATCTAGGGATAGAGCAGCATTTACCTGCACTGTACTCCGGAATATTCTTGTTTGTGGACCACCCAGGGTTTTTTTCTAGCCGGGGACTCTAAGCATCGGTTGAGAAACTTATGAAAAAGACAAGATCAGACACAAGTTATGTACTCACCAGTGTGATCTGTCTGTGACTGTGTTTGCATTTCCTCAACCTCACACTGTCCAGCAGTCTTCTGGCTTTGGAAATTTTTCACTTGGGTTCCTAGTCTGCCTGAGGAGAAATTTCTACCTGGCTTGCTAAATGAGCTCCAGTTGTCCTGTTCCTTCTGTCTTTTCTGTGGTTTAATTTGGATTGCATTTTTGACAGAGTACCTTGGTTTGGTGCAAGATGGTAGGCTGACTAGGGGGCAAACTTGATCTGAAGTCATCAGGTTTAGGAGAGGGTTATGGGTAAGGGGAGGAGCCAGAGTCTATTGAAGTGGCTGAACCCAGATTTGAAACCCATTGGATGAAGAGGAAAACAGATAACACAAATGCATCACTGCGGTGAGTACATAACTTTTGCGTTTCAACTCATCAGGTTAGTGCTAATCCCATCCAAATAATAGTAAAATCAATTTCTGGTTACACCACAGTTGTACGAACATGTTTGCAATGGGATCTCTGAGCCCCCTTACCACAGCCTTGTACCTCTAAGTAACATATTTGCGGTCAAAGCATCAGGGGAGAGGGAATACTTGGAATTGCATCTTCCCTGTCTCAGATTTGTTCCACAAATGTGCAGCTTGCCTCTGCAGAAGGTGTCCTACTTATTAAATGGTAACTTAGTCACCAAAGATGCAGCTTCCTTCACTTATACTGTTCTGTAACTTGGAACTACGCTACTTGAGTAATAGTTGACTGCATGTTTCAGACCACTTAAGTAGAGCAAACTAAAATAAGTGCATCCGTCTCCCCCCTCCCAAAAGTTAAATGTTTTCATAGAAAGTTAGATATTTTTGAATACTTGCTTATCTGTTGAAGCTAACCGAAATGTGTTCTGCTATTGCTGTAGACCTTGTAAGTTAGCTTATGTCTTATAAGCAATATTTGAAGCTTTTATGAATAATTAAGCTGTAAATGGGGAGTGCATGTATAACTTTAGCACACTGTTTAGACCCTTAGTTCTAGTGCAGTGGCTTTTTAAAATGTTCAAGTTATGGCTCATTTCACATGTTAGTGTAGAACTGAATATGTATGTATTTTCACCCAGAGTTTTCCTAATTTATTTTAATTTGTATGCAGGTTGTACTGGACAAAGTGAAGCACAGGGCACTGGTTCTTTTTCTAAGAACTACAAGTTGTGTATTTGCTTTAAAAAAATCCAAGTACTGGAGACCACATGGTGTTAGAGTGATGGTGAGTATGAATTTCTGTAATTGCTGCTAAAAAGTCTTTAATTCTAGTGTTCCTTGTTTTAGTGTCTTAAATAATATCTGTCTAATCTTGTGGAATTATAAGGCTGCAACAACGAGCTAATTTCTGTGGTTGAGTTTTATTTCAGACCTTGAATTAGTTGATTGGCTGCAAGATCAGATGTGCCATGGAAGTGGAGGGACTTGTGTTCATAGTTTTTTTTAAAGCTGCACTTGTCCATTGGGGGATTGCTGTGATACGGAGTTTACCAACTTTCATCTTGTAACTAATGAAGTCCTTTGCAGAAAATGCTTTTGGGATACTACATAGTAACATTAACATGTACGGCTTCAATAAGTAAGCTCCAAGGTATTACCCAAAATCCGTATCTGTAGAAACTTGGCTCAAAGAATCAAACCTTGTCCTCAACCCCAAGAAAACCAAGATAATGCTTTTTACCTCAAAAAGTTGCCAAAATGAAAAGTAGTCTCTTACCACAAAGTCAGCAAATAATACGGTTATTTAAACTGTAACTCTCAGTAATCTTCTAGACATTATAATAGACTACATTCTCAAATATGAACAGCATATACAGCACACCATTAAATATATACACAAGAAACTAGGCTCCCTTTATAGGATTAATGGATTCCTTACAGATGTTGCAAGAAAAACTGTAGCTGCCACCTTCGTACTGCTGACTCTTCTGTGCTGCTCCTATCCTAACAAATTTTAAACAGTAGCCAAACTTGCCTCCTACTACAGTAAAATATTTGCCACCAGTTTCCCTCATAGGACTTACCATTGTCATAGTTTAAAGCAGTTAGACAGTTGTGTAGTTCAAGCCAGTTAAACATATTCACAGCTAACTACAGCACACATACTCATCATCTAGAAAAGTGCCCTGCACTACAAAAACTTCCAGGGGTCTTCGTACTTGTAACAAATTCTAATTACTTAAAATTAAGTCTGTTGATGCAGGAGACTCTGTACTCCCAATATATTGCTAAACTCTGGAATAGTTTCCCCACAACAATAAAACTCTCCAAATATAAAAATAGTTTTAAACCACTGCTTAAACAGCATCTTAATCAGTCCTGGTCCTGTACATGCTCATTTCAAGGTTAAAACTGTGTTCACTGTAGGTCACTCTCCAAGTACTTAAACATAATCTTAACCTCTTACTGAAATTACAAAATTTTTATACACAACTACTGCATGCACAATCCACTAATTTTCATCTTTAATATGATAACCCGTAAGTATTGGAATGTAACAGCAGTGATCACTAAGACATCTGCTGTTATGGTAAGTTCTTACAAAACTATACTTTTCATTGCTAACACAGATGGCGTATAGTAAACTGTCGAGACCTGTCAGCCTCAGCAATTCTGTATTTGTACCACTGCTGGAGTGTTTGTAGCAAGTAACCAATTATCTCAAACAAATTTTCCTTACTGGGGCTGAAGGGTGCCCTGTGCTTCACAAATCATTACTGTGGTAGGTGCGCACTCGCAAGTACCTGGTACAACTTCTGGTATTTTAGTCATACTTTCATCTGTGGCCATGAGGTACCTTCGTCTGACCAGTAGACTCCAATCACACTGGCATCTGCTGTAGCGGTCAGTCCATCTGTTTCAGTTGTAGAAGTGTTCTTCTGTGAGCTGCCATTTTCCCACATTTCGAAATGGGCTCCTTACCATGTCATCTCACCATCTCTTAAGTCCATGAAAGACAGTTTTCAAAGGACTTTGGTAGGCTGATATTGCAAGCAGACTTCAGCACTTCAAATTGTTCTGAAGAAAACTTGTGTGCACTGTAAAAGTAGAACTGATGTCATTTTCATTAGTTTCTCAATGAATGGATCCCATATCCTATCTGACATCCGATCTGGCTCTGCTGCATTTCTTCCAGATTCTTGGATCCAACTGTCGAGCTCCTCCCCTTACCTGTAATGCCCATAACTGCTGTATTACCCAAAGTCTTGTTTGCTGCTCTTGGTCTTTCTTGAGTTTGGGGTTTAATTAGCACACAATTTTGAGTAAAAGCAGATTTTACTTGGTTTTCTTTCATTATCCTTTTTCTATGTCCCTATCCTTTACCTTTCTCCAGATTGGTCTTTCTACCCATTCATTCTCTCAGGCATTCCTAAATACCATTGGTGGTAACATTTTTTTTTTCCATTTTCTCAGGTTATTACTTTATTACCATTATTAATTCCCTAACTTTATAATCATTCCATAAAAAAAAAAAAAAAAACTCCTGTTCCACACACTGCTCTTTTCGTTTTCCTTTCAACATTGCCGAAAAAACAGCAGGTTTTAAGTCCACTTCCTGTAGGCATAAGGTAACTCAACTGTGATGCCCACAAGGAGTGCATGTATTGCTAGGTGCAAACAGCTTGGGTACTCCTTGTTGATCGCTGCTTAGTGGTTTCAACTCCAGTGCTCTAAGCGATAAGCAAATATTAGTTTTGAAAGGTTTGCTTCTAGCTTCAGCGGTTCCTTCTGATTCAGTTTCAGGGGGCCAAACCTCTACCAAGAAATATAAAACTACTTCAGAGCCCAGGTAGTGCAGAAAACGTGCTCCTGCATGGTCTCCTAAACATGCTTCTCCATCAGAGGCGCCATCAAAATTTCCTAAGGGTTCTGATCCTACCTCTTCAAATCGGACGCTTATGTCAAAATCTCCTCTGTCAAAGCCCTTGTGTTTCTGTAGAGCCAGTCTCTCCCATTTTCTGATCTTCTGTATTACGGGTGACACCAAGAAAAGTAGTCTTTATCATTTTCTATCGTCTTCTGCTAGATCCTCACAAAGCCCCTCTGAGGTAGAGGTGAATAGGATGATGAGGAAATACCTCAGAGCTCAGATCCAGATGCAGGTCTTACTTTCTCATGCTCCCATCGGATCCTTGAGCCTTAGCCTGTTTTCCATTCCATCATAACTCCTCCAATCCAGCCAATGATTTTGGAGCCCTTGGATCTGAGAACCCCAAGAGTCGAAGTGCCTGATCTGAAGATAGCCTCCTCTTAGACTCAGAACGGTATCCTTGTCTTGTTCAGTGCCAGGCTCCCTTGAGCAGAAAGAGTCAGAGTCCTGGCAGTATCACATAGGCACTCATGTCATTGAACCACAGGTAACCAGTATGACTGTCATAGTCCATGTAGGTGTTGACCAGAGATGTATCCCCACTTGACTGTGTCAAGCGAGACATGATCGAGCTTGCCGGTTATGCTCGTCAGGCAGTTAAGTGCCTAGCACTGAGCAGCGTAGTACCTTTTCCAAGGATGATGCCACGTTATCAACAGAAATTGATTTTAACAGCTGGCCTAGCTTTTGGTGTCAAACTGAGGGGGTACAGTATTTGCCAGCCTGGGAGGACATGGTTGACGGGCCATACTGCTTTGGCAGGGATGGTCTGCACATATTCCCTCTAGGTTTTTGGATAGTGGCAAAAAACTTTCATCCCCATAGTGCCTTTTTTTAGGCAATGCCAAACTAATTAACCTACAGACTTAATTGAACCTATGAAGGGATAGCTGAAGTTATTACTGCTCAGTGCTAGAAGTCTTCACTCCCTGGAAGCCTTCCTCTCCTTGGAGAGTATAGACATCTGTGTGGAAATGGAGACATGGTTTAAAGTTGCTGAGTACCCCCAACTATGCAAGGTTATAATGCCTTTCACACCTTCAGACCAGCTACCGCACAGGTGGTAGCTAAAGGTGGAGGAGTGTCTGTCTATATTAAGACTAATCTTGCATCCACACTAGTTAGTGTATGACCCACTGGAGCTTAACCATGTGCAACTCACCATAAAACAGGGTGCCTTACCTTATCCTTGGAACATATAGATATTCTATTCTCATGTTGCAGTAGTCTCACTTGTGGGATCCTCCACCTCAGGCGACTCTAACATCGGGCTGCTATGCCAAAGATTAAGCCTGGTTGCTTTTTGGTTTTGGGACATCACATGCTGGGTTAAACCATGGGCCATAAATACGATGTCCACATGCACAGGCCTCAGAACTTCTTAGCTGCAGTCAAACGTCAGCTTGCTTGCTTCGCTGCACGTTACAGAAAACTTCTTCAGGTAAGCACCCTTTTGGGGGTGTTTTCTTTATTTTACTTAGGCTTGGGTTACTATTGCTCTTTTTATAGCTGATGTCCTCTAGAAAGGGGAAATGTAAGTGTGGTTGCCAGATTCTGTCTGTTTTGATTTGGCTAATCCCATGACCATATGACCTGTATCATTTGTAAGTCGTTGGTACCAAACACCCTACTCTGTCATCTGGCAGCCCTGAATTTATTTGTGGAAAACCAGCTACTTAAGTTTAGCCCTAGGCATGGAACCCAAATTGGCCTTTGAGGTGGCGCTGCCTGAAAATAAGGCTATGGTTTCAAGGCCTATTGCTGCTGCCCCTCTCTTTGGACATCCCGCCAGCTACTCGTCTAGGGGCTGAAGGACGTACAGATGAACTGGCGATTTCAGCGAGTACCTTGATGGAAGCTGCCGTTGAATTTGCAGTAGGCACGTTTACAGATACTGCGACTGGGATGCCACTCAGATGACTGAGGTGCAAAATAGATACTTAGAACTTCTAAAGATAGTTGCCCTGTCTTTGCTGTTCCCGCTGTGATCCCAGCTTACCTGGATGCATTTGCTTTAGCAAGTAAAACCCCTGAATCACAATTTTCAGCCCCTAAAAGACCTAATAAGTTTTACAAAGTCCCTGATGACCACAAGTACCTCATTAAACCACCTATGGCAATCCCAGCTGTTATTGCAGTGGCTCCAGATAAACAATCCAGACAAATCCCCTCTTCATCCCTTCTGCCATCCGACAAGGAAAGTAAAGTCCTGGACAGACTGGAGAAAAAGATTTATACTTCCACCCTGGCTTTTAGGGCCATTAACTGTCAGACTCGCATGGTTAAAAATGCCTTAGACTTGGTCTCCCAAGCAACTTCTTTGCTTTCTTCTTTGCCTGATTCACCTACCAAACCTTAGGTCGCAGCTCTCCTTAGCAGCACAAGTTGCCAGAAAGTCTATAAAATGCAGCTGTGATGCTTCAGCCAGATCAACTGCCTTAGCCTCTGTACTGCACAGATATTCATTGTTCAGATTAAAACCACTCCCTGATTTTAAAAACAAAAAATATTGGATGCAACCTTAGACAAATTCTTGTTTGGCAGGCAGTCCACAGAACTATTCAAAAGCCTCCAGGAAAAAAGTAAGGAACGCCAGGATCTCAAACCTTTATTGGTCTCATCGCTTCCAAAGTTCTGTAGAAACTACCCTGCTAAACCCTCATTTGTCCCGAGGGCTCCTGCCCGTTCCTCCTCCTCTTCCTAAAAACACAGGAATGGGTCTAGAAAAACATTCCCCAGGACTGCTTAACAACCCACCCCCCTAGCATCCTTTTCCAGATAAAACCAACAATGCGTGACTGCCTAAACCACCTTCCCTGTCTACTCGCCCCTCTCACTGTCTACCCATTTGGCAAGATATTACTTCAGACCACTGGGTCTTATAGTGGAAAAATGGTACTTCATGACCCAGCAGGAAAACCCCCTACCACAAGGCATACCCTTTACTCCCAAAAAAGTGGGGGTTCTACTCCAGGCTTTTCCTGGTAGTAAAAAATGGATTGCCCTTGGAGGCCCATTTTGGGCCTGTCCCTGTTAAACCCCTTCCTGCAAAGTTTCTTCTTTCCGTATGCTAGTCCTTCAAACCCTTCTTACACTACTGCCACTCAGTGGGTTCATGGCCACTGTGGACCTGATGGAGGCAAACCTCCATATCCCCACCCAGACTACAGGTGGTTTTTATGCTTTGCTGTTCTATCCACACCCTTACTGCCTTGCCCTTTGGTTTATCAACTGCACCAAGGGTCTTGACAAAGTGTCTAGCCCTGGCAGTAGCCTACTGCTGAACAAAAGGCATACAAATTTACTCTTAACTGTATGACCTCCTCATTGTAGCAGAAGAGGCAGTTACTCTCAGGACTCGCTTAAAATTCACTGTGTTCCCTACTCCAGAGTCTGGGGTTTACTCTCAATCTGTCAAAATCCTTCCTTACTCCAGCCCAAGACACGAGACCTTCTTGGGCTGCAGAATACAGACAGACCTGAAGGCCTTCCTTCCCTACGACAGTCTCCTCCCTAAGCAGTTTCTTCCAGGAGCTGCTGCTGGTCTACCACATCTCTGCTAAGCAATTCCTCAGTCTTATAGGCCTCGTGGCGGCTACTCTTCCCATATTGCCCCTGGCCAGGCTGCACATGAAGTTCTAGTGGTACTTAAAAAGTCTGGTCACAACACAATCACCCCCTGGAATTCTAGGTGCCCTTCATACCCTGCCTAAAGACAGAGTTGAGGTGGTGGATCCATCAAATAAACCAGAATCCTGGCTTTCCTCTGCAACCCACCAAACCAATGCAATCTTTGCGTACAGATGTCTTGGATCTAGGTTGGGGGGCCACTATGAATGGTCTCAATGTACAGGCTCAATGGGGAGCCCTCCCTCCAGAGAAGGCGTATCTAAATATTAGAAGTATATCCAACAAGGTCCATGAACTCCATGCCACCATAGACGTGTACTCCCCAGATATAGTCATCCTGACAGAAACCTGGCTAAAACGTCACATTATCAGTGAGCAAATCCTCCCTACCTGTTGCAGCATACTAAGAGTAGACTGGCTAAGCACGAAAGGAGGCTGTGTAGCCATAATATTTAAACAGCATAACAGCCAGATCTTAAAATCATCAGCTCCACGAATAGGCAATGAAGAAATAATATATACCAATCTCAAAATAAAACCATCAACATACTTGGATGCTACTTCCCACCTGGGCAAAACCACTAGAAAACCACTTCACCTGGTCTATCCACCATCTCCCCCAAAAAACTGTAATTGTTGGCTATTTCAGTATTGATTGGCAATTCTGTTCTGGCAACCATCCAACCCATCATCCAAACCTTCATGTCTTCACCCAACTAGTCCAGTCGCCAACCAACATAAATAAAAACTCCATCAACCACACCACCCTGGATTGGATACTAGTCCGTAAGAGCCCCCAGTCATATATAGCAGGCTGCTTATCAGATAGCCTCAGTGATCACTCCCCAACATTCCTGCTCAAATAAAAACCCTATACCAAGCTAAACCTGTCACCTACCATCAAAAAAAAAAAAAAAAAACAACTTTAACCCACTCACATTCATCTTGTCTGTCAAAGAATGTAACTGGCATCCTCTAAAGTACCTCAGTCTTGATAACGCATTTGAATTTTTTTATACTATCTTCCTGAGCATCCTTAATTGCCACACCCCTGTAAGACTTTCCAGAACCAAAGTACAACCCTTCCCATGGCTACAGAAGACCATTAAGTCAGAAATGAAAAACTGGGATAAAACCTGAGAGCACTGGCGCAAAAACCAAAACCCCCTCAACTAGACAGAAATTCTTAGAACTATGCAACAGAGTCAAATAGCTAATAAAACAGGACAAATTCCAATACTACCAAGTCTGCCCTAGACTCCTAACACATCCTAAACAATTCTGGTCCTCCATAAACTCCATCCTCTACGTACTCCTCCTCCTAACATCTCTCACTTCTCCGAAAATATTGCTACCTCATTTAACACACACTTCACACAAATGCTATCACTAGCTGGACAACACAATCCCCCTCCCCTCCAACCCACACCTTCGACTAGTAATCTCCCCATTGTCTTTTTTTCTTGAGTTTTTTATGTTGGAGGTAGGAACATAACTAAACTTAAGCCAACCAAATTAGCAACAGACAACCTCCCAAGTGAATACCTACAAAAATTGCAGCTGATGCTGTAGCCTACCCAGTATCCATCTTGATTAACCGATCTGTCAGAAAGTTACGTTCCCACACTAAGGAAAATATCACATGTAATTCCCCTCCACAAAGGCGGCCCCTCCACAGAACTAACCAATTACCGCCCCATAGCTATTCTCTCTCCAAAATACTAGAGAGATGCATTCACTCTTGGGTCTCAGACTACCTCCTTACTAACAACCTCCTTTTCAGTACTCAGCATGGTTTTTGACCAAACCACAGCACCACCACTTGCCTTACTCTCCTTTGCTAACACTATCCTTCAGCTTAAAAACAATGGCTATCTCTCCTCTGCTGCTTTCCTAGACCTATCTAAAGCATTTGACATGGTCCCACACAAACAACTCTTATATGTCCTCAATAGCTTCTTCTCTGTCACCAACTGGTTTCAGACTTATCAATCTGACCGCCAACAATTTGTTGTATGGCAGAATGACACATCTCCCCAATTACCTGTCTCTACAGGGGTTCCCCAAGTATCCATCCTTGGACCCCCTACTCTGCTCTATTTTCACCAATAATCTAGCCTCTGCCACCAAACATGGCGCACACATACAATGCGCGGATGACTCGACCATCATCTGCTCAGCCCAGTCCCTACCCATACTGCAAGAAGTCGCACAGGAAGCCTTTTCCTCTGTTGCAACTTGGTTATCCGATGCCCAGTTAATACTCAACCCAAACAAAACTAAACTACTCATCTTCCAGTCCACCAAACATACTTAACACAACTCTCACTTTAACATCACAGCAAAAGACACCACTATACACCCAACAGAACACACCAAATTGCTCGGAGTGGAAATAGACAAACTAAAATTTGACATTCACATATCATGACAAAAAAAAATCCACAAAAAAAACTAGGAGCGTTATATAGAAATAAGCAACTTCTAACCAAAGCAGCAACGATTTCAGTAGCAAATTCCCACCTTATCTCCACCCTACTTTATGCCTCTCCAATATATACCAACCTAAGGCAATGCGATCTAAACAAGCTAGAGACATGCTACAATAAAATCGCCAAATTCGCCACAGGGGCATCCAACTGTAGTCTCCACTGTCTCACTTGCTGAATTGGGCTGGCTTGAACTCCCTTACTCCTTCAGTGGCATCAGCTCACACTCGCCCACAAACTAGTAAACCATCCACTAAAAGTCCCATCCCTCCAGAATCTATTGCAGCCCTATCGTACCACCAGACCACTAAGATCCAGCAACAAAAATCACTTACAGGTCACTAAAGCCAATAACTCTGCTGGAGAAGCACTATTCTTTTGTGCCATAGCCAAATTATGGAACTCTCTCCCACCTACAGTTACCTCCGTACCATCATGCACCCTCTTCAAAACTTTACTAAAATCGCACCGAAAAACTTGCTGGCTATGCCCTTGCAACTCCCCCTTTAATATCACCCACCCCACTAACTACCTTGATTATAGCAAGCTCGAATGCTCAGAAGCCTAACTACTTATTATACAGAAGGAACAACTTCTTGTAAAAAGAAGTTATGTCCTTACCATAACGTTCCATGTGGAGTGTTCATCTCGCCTTGGTTATTACACATGGGTTCGGAGCCGATCCTCGGCTCCGTGCCGGCCGACTGCAAGCTCTGCATCGAGAAGAAGCTCGGGGACATCTAATACCCACAATCCCCCTCTGCCTTTACCTCAGATCTAGTTTGCAAGCAAACCAGACATACAGCACGCACACATGCCAGCTATATACATAAAAGTACATATATACAAACATACCAAGAGTATGATAGTAACAGTAATACTGCAACAGCAGAAGGAGAATACTCCAGACCAGGCACCAAATCGAACGTTCTTCCTAAGGGTGGGAAGGGTGGGAGTGTAATAACCAAGCGAGATGAACACTCCACATGGAACGTTATGGTAAGGACATAACTTCTTTATGTGAGAGTGTTCAATCTCGCCTTTGTTCTTACACATGGGTAGCGTCCCTAGCTCCATGATCCTGAGGAACTCAAGGGAGAACGTTCTTGAGCACAGTGGAACCAAAGATTGCCCTATCCCTAGAAACCCTGTCCACTTTGTAATGAGAGATAAATGTATGTGGTTTAGCCCAAGTAGCAGCCGCACAAATAGTGTCTAAAGGTAAGCGAGCTGCGTGAGCCAAAGATGTAGACACTGATCTGGTAGAATGTCCTCTGGGTTTTGCTGATAAAGTTTGGTCAGAGGCTTCATAAACGTATGTGATACAGTCAGTTAACCATTTAGAAAGAGTTTGTTTCGTAACTGCAAGACCCTTTCTGCTGTCAGCAAAAGCTACAAATAGTTGATCAGATTTCCTGTGATCTTTTGTTCTATCCAAATAAAATCTGAGTTGTCTATGGACGTCCAGTTTGTGCAACATATACTCCAATTTATTAGAGTGGTTTTTAAAGAAGGTGGGTAATTCAATGGACTGATTAATATTACTAGAAGAACAAACTTTGGGAAGAAAGGATGGATTAGTGCGTAGGGATACTCTGTCAGAATGAAATATTAAATAAGGATGTTTGACCGAAGGGCCTGAAGCTCAGACACTCGTCTAGCAGATGTAATGGCCACTAGAAATAATGTTTTCCATGACAAAAATTTCAATGTGCAACTTGAAGCTGGTTCAAAGGGTGGCAACATCAATTTAGAGAGCAACAAATTTAAATTCCACGGTGATGTCGGACTTCTGACTGGTGGTCTGATATGAAAAGAACCTTTTAAAAAGGCTTTACAAAGTCTGTGAGCCATAATAGGCACCACATTCTTCTACATGATAGTTAGAAATGGCAGCTAACTGTACTCTTAAAGTAGCCGGGGAAGCTCCTTCATGAAACAATTCAGTCAAGAATTCTAAAACCTTGTTTAACGGAGCTGTAACAGGGTCCAAATGATGTGATTCCGCCCAGAAGACAAAACGTTTCCACTTACTGGTGTAAGTCTTTGTAGTGGAAACTTTATGAGAAGCTACTAAAATATCTTGAACTGCCGATGTAAGGGGAACTGACCTGGCTAAAAAGGGAAGCGGAGCAGCCAAGCTGCTAGATGGAGAGATTCTAGAGATGGGTGAGGAATTCCTGACGAGTGAGTCAGTAGATCTGGCTCTGGGTCCAGCATCCAAGGTCCCCGAATGCGGTGATGCAATAGAAAGGGGAACCAAATTTGACGAGGCCAGAACGGGGCAATGAGAATAATAGTCCTCTGAAGGTTGTTGGCTTTCTGTAGAAACTTTGCAATCAGGGGAAATGGAGGAAAAGCATATAGGAGACCCGGGGGCCAATCGTGCACCAGCGCGTCCCTGGGGACTTCCCCTGGAGGGGGTAATAGGGCAAAGTAGCTGCTGCATTTGGCATTCATTGGAGACGCAAACAGATCGCAGGTAGGCTGGCCCCATTTGCGAAAAATCCTTCTCGCAACTGACTGTTTGAGGGACCACTCGTGAGGCAATAGTATTGCCCTGCTCAGCCTGTCGGCTATGACATTGGATGACCCCGGGATGTGCGTTGCGATCAGAAAGCGACCGGTGGACTCTGCCCATTGCCAAATTCTCATGGCCTCTTTGCATAGTTGGTAAGACCTGGTTCCCCCTTGCTTGTTTATGTACCAGACTACGGACATGTTGTCTGTCTGAACTGCAGTGGTCCCTGGAGGAAGAAGGGGAGCAAAGTGTTGCAACGCCAAAAACACTGCCCTCAACTCCAGAACATTGATGTGCAGATTGTACTCCAGATTGGTCCATTCGCCTTGGACTGTCTGTCCCTGAAAGATGCCCCCCCACCCTATCAGGGAAGCGTCCGTGGTTATCGTCGCTGACGGTGCGGGTAGCACAAATGGTCTTCCGCTGGATAGGTTGCAAGTCTGTAACCACCACATTAGGTGTGATTTGCATGTTTTCGTTATCAATATTTCGTGAGTCAGTGGAAGTTGTTGGAATGACCATTGTGCAAATAGAAGCCATTGTAGCACTCTCATGTGCAGTCTTCCCAATGGTATTGCTATGAGAGAAGCTGCCATGAGACCCAAAACTTTCAGAACAATTTTTGCTGGTGACTTTCTGGACGACAGAAGAAGGGAAATGTTGAATTGAAGTGCTACTATTCTTTCTGTCGGAAGTTTTAGAACTAACTGACGCGTATCTAATTCCGCTCCTATGAATAAGATATGCTGTGATGGCTGTAGCAACGATTTTTCGAAATTTACTGAGATGCCAAGGTGTGTACAAAGTTGTAGGGTGTAATCCCTGGCTTGTATCAGTTGACGCCTGGTGGTGGCAGACAGGAGAAAGAAAGACAGTCCAGTAATTAAAAGTCACTCCTGTAATAAAGCAGACTACAACAATACTTAGTCAAAGTTATTCAAGTAGGGGTGGTAGGCCCCGAAAAAAACTCTGTACCCTTTAGTTAAACTAAGTAACTAATCTAAGGAACCGAGATATCAAAGTCCACTCACACACCTACTGTAACTATTCATAGACTATATTTAAAGAAATTTTTTTGAAAAGTTTAAACAGAAAGATAAATTCTTATCTGTAAAAGCCTCGAGCTAGTCCCCAGCGATGCGTATGCAGCAGCGGCAAACTAGATCTGAGGTAAAGGCAGAGGGGGATTGTGGGTATTAGATGTCCTCGAGCTTCTTCTCGATGCAGAGCTTGCAGTCGGCCGGCACGGAGCCGAGGATCGGCTCCGAACCCATGTGCAAGAACAAAGGCGAGATTGAACACTCTCACATCAATTGTTAATGTCTTATGTACTTCGCAGTTGATAACGATTCTAGTTGTCTACTGAAGTATTATGTTCTTCATCTGTAACTGTGTTTGTAATTGTTAATTGCCATGTTGATCAAATATTTAATTGCTATGTAAATCCAATGTAACTACTGATTGTGTATTTTCACTGTGGAGCTTTTCTCCCTGGGCCTCCGCTGAAAATGGACCTACGTCCAGTCGGACACTCCCAGTCAATAAATGTAAATAGTGTGAGAGAAATGACTGCTCTCCTAACTCTAAAGACCTTTCTTCCTCCAATACAGAAAGGCCCCCTCCAGATCTTTAGACAACAATACTGTAATGTGATACATCAGCAAGCAGGGGGGACCAGATCCTATTTACTGTGCAGGCTTGCAACACAGGCATGGTAGTTAGCCACTCAGCACAGTGCAACACTGCAGGTGGTCTACATTCCATCTCAAGACAACCATCAGGCAGATACCCTCAGCAGATCTTTCAACATCACGAGTGGATGTTACACAGATGTGTTAGACATTGTCCAATGATGGGGGTACCCCACAAGTAGATCTGTTTGCCCCCCTCAGAACAGACATCTTCAGCTTTTCTGCTGCAGAACCCCCTCCCCACTAGCTTGGAAAGTGGATGCTTTTTCAATTTCTTGGAAGGGGCTGTTCCTTTATGCCCCCCCCTTCCCACTCATTGAGAAGGTCCTGCTAAAAATCCAGAAGGGCGAGCCAAAAATCTTGCTGGTGACGACCTATTGGCCAAGGCAGGTTTGGTTCTCCCTTCTGTCTCTTGCCAAGGGCAATCACCACAAGTTTCCTCACAAGGTGGACCTGCTCACACAGCAGAAGGGATCCCTCATTCATCCCCACCTGAAAACCCTGAACTTAACTCTCTGGGTGATCAACACCTGATCCCTTTCAGACACATTTATTCAGAGGACTTGCCATCTATCCTGCAGGAGGCCAGGAAACCCACTACCAGGAGATCCTGTTTCAAAATGGCAAAGGTTCTCCAGTTGGTGTCTTCAAAGGCAACTAGACCCCTTCCAAGTGGATGTTCCTCTAGTCGTAACTTGCGTGTGAGAGCTTCTGAAATCGGAACTTTCATACTTTTCAGTGAAAGTCCTCTTATCTGACATTTCAGCCTGCTTACCTATGGGGCCACCCCTACTTTCCAGGTTGGAAGTCAAGCTATTCCTGAAGGGGGTCCTCCACATCAGACGACCTAAAAAAACAATCCCCCCTCCTTGGGACTTGAACTGTGCACTAGCAAAACTTACCACTGCCTCCTTTGAACCAGCAGCCTCTGCCTCTTTACAGATCTGTACCTGGAAGACTCTTAGTAGCCCTTGCTTCAGCTAGGAGAGTTTCTGAACTGCAACCACTCATGGCCTTGCCAGCCTACAGTATCTTCCACAAAGACAGGGTAACTCTTACCAACCCCTCCATGCCCAAAGTGGTCAATGAATGAACAGTCCCTCAACCAGTCTATTCACTTACCCACCTTTTTCCCCTTCTCAAAATGACAGTGAGTATGTTCCACTCCCTTGATGTCGCAGGCAACTCATATTTTATCTGCACAAGACCAAGACCAAGAACATTAGAAGGTCCAGTCAGCTCTTTGTATCTTTCCACCCCAGGGCCCTGGGGAAAGCTGTATTCAAACAGACTATATCTTCCTAGATATGCAAAATTATTGCTTTCTGTTACTTTTTCCATGGCAAAGACTTACTCCACTCTGTAAAAGCACATTCTGCCATAGTGGTGGCCTCTTCAGGTGATTTCCTCAAAGGCCTGGATAACAGCTACCATTCTAGAGACAGCCACATGGTCCTTTGTACATGCCTACAACAAGCATTACAAGCTGAAGATCTCCAGAGCCAGGGTGGGATTTACAAGGGCCATCGTCCGTGATTTCCTGGATACTGCTACCTCTTCCTCCACACTTCTGCTTGAGCTGTGGTACTCTTCCCCCAAGTGAGAATACTGCAACATGAGAATAGAAGGACATAGATTAGTTGTGTAAAATCTTAACATAACCATGTATGTCCCTCTCTTTCATGGTACAGTATTCCTGCCATTCCTCCTATCCCCCTTCCTGACATTTTTCTTTCTCTGGATGGCATCATTCCTGTTCTCCTTAAACTGTTGTCCGACTAGGTGGTCTTTTCTGAGGTCTGTGTGTGTGAACTTCACATTTATGGCCCAGCGTGTGATGTCTCATGCACATGACAGCAACCAGGCTTAAGCTTTGACATAAGAGCCGGAGGATCCCACAAGTGAGAATACTGCAGCATGGAAGAGAAGGACATCTATGGTTATGGTAAGATTTTACACGACTGGTCTGTCTCCTTCCATGTCACAGGAAACCCATACTACGTATGTCAGTGTACTAGATTTCCTCACCGTTCAACCCAGTATGATATTCATGGAGGATCTCAACTATCCTTCTATAGATCGGGAATCCTGTACCACTTTTAATACTCAAGCCCAGAGATTCCTAAACTTTAATACCAACATCCTGGAACAGTTGGTCCATTCTCATACCAAGTGTACAGGCATCCTTGACCTAGTACTCGTGAACATGGAGGACCAGTGTTACTTGCACAGTGTATTGTATTCGCTCGTCATGTCTTGACCATAAGGCAGTTTTACTTGAAATGAAAATTAAGTCTGAGGCTCCAGTAAAACCAAAAACCTTTAGGAACTATTCCAAGGCTAACATCTTTCTATTAAACAACACCTTGGCTATATTTCAAGCATCCCAAACCCAGTAGACAGCATAGCATACATTTAGCTATTTACGAAATCTCTATACAGCTATATTGATAGCTGTATAAACCAAGCTGTGCACACTCTTATTAAGATTAAGACGGACAAGACATCTTGGTGGAATCACACTATTGGTTATACAACAAAAGAAAAAAAATCCTGGCCAAAAGTAAGAAAGCCATGCATGCTAAAAAGCCTCCTTGACCAATGTAAAAGGCAGCTAACAAGTTTAGTTAGTACTTAAAAGGCTAAATTTAAACAAAACCTAGCTTCTCAGACAAAACAACCACAGAGCTTTCTACAGCTATGCCCGTAACCTAGAGGAAATGCACAACAGTGAGCAGAAGTTACTGTAAATAGCGTCACCCACACTGAAGTGGGCGCAATTGCCAACCTTTTGGCTGACTGGTTCAGCTCAATTTCTCTCTCCACTGATTGTACAAATGAAGTACTACATAACACGATTCCAAAAAACAAGTAATCTCCGTGGTATCCCTGAAGTCACAGAACAACCCACTAAAGTGTAGTGGGTCTAAAAACAAAACCGTGCAAGAAACTTCTCGAAGATTTTCAGTCCATATATTTCTAGTTAATCACTGTATATGAATCAGATCAGACAATAGTAGTAGAAGTAGCGAACGTAAACTCGTCAAGTCAAAAAGTAATAATAGAAAATATATAATTCTACAGCATTACTAAGTATTCGAAACTAATCCAAGCAAGGCAGGCCGTCTGTTTCCAGTCTATAATCCTTAAGTACACAGACAAGCGATCCAAGTAAAACAAAAACAGAGTAATTTCCTCACAAGCTTTCTAAATATATATATACTTTTTCTCAGGCATGGGAGTGGTTTATTGTGCTGTAAAAGTGTTATAGGTACACATGTTAAATTCACATCCCTTCCCCTATCAGTTTAACATTCGAGTTGGTCCTGCCTTACCCTAGTAGCTGTCATAATAATATATAGCCCTAATGTACTTTAATGGTATATCTTATTTAACCAATTTAAGTAGATTATTAAGTCTGTGATTTTGTCCAAGGCAGTGTACTACATGGCTGGAAATATATCAACCTTGGTTCATTTTGCGATAAAAAATTATATATAAATATATACATATACATTTTAACGATCGCTTTCGTCTTTCTAGACGACTTCAGGTCTGTGTACAAGAACCCTAAAAACCTATATAATTGTATAATTAGTATTGTTATTGCCATCATTTTGAATATAGTGGAAAAGAGAACCAGAACAAAATAAAAATAAGACAAAATGTATGTATGATGATGGAAACAAAATATACACTTAAATTTCAAATGATTTAAAATGGTATTTAAAGCCAATTTGTAGAAAAAAATATAATAATAAAATACAATTAGTCATGTAAACAATGTGGCAATTTTCTAAGTTCCAGTACACTTTTAATTGAACAGTAGTAGTTTAGTCCAGGCTTTCTAAAAGAGCTCAGCTTTAATTGCCACATGAGTTCATGTTTCTCCAGAATATTCGGGACGTCTCCTTCAAGAACACCCATGTCTGTGTGATCCAGGATCTGGAACTTAAAACCTGTGCGTCTTTTATGAAGAGAGAGGAGTTTGGCTAGTGCATTATTTTTACATCCAGAGCGGATTTCTGACAGATGACAAGAAATCCTTCGCTTGAGTTTATTTACAGTCTTGCCCACAGAATGCATCACATTCATTGCACTGTGCCCTGTAAATTACTTTTTTAGTGTTAGTCACCCCCTGCACTGGCTTTAATGATCTTTAAATAAGGGCAATAAAAACTATCACCTTGCTGTATAAATATACAAAATGTACAATTAGCTTCACATCTTTTAGTGCTTTTCTCACATGGTCTAGGTTTAAATTCAACAAAACTTCTAATATTCCTGGCTTTCCCATAAACAAATGATGGGGCTTCACCTAAGATGTTAATCAGAAAAGGGTTTCCTGTGACATTGTCCCAGTTTTCTTCAGTAATATTTTTGATACTGTGATAATCCAAAGTATGTCAGGCTGCAGCTATTTTTGCATTTGTTACTCTATGTGGAATTACTTAACATTTTTCTACTGAGGAGGTATAGTGAAGGTGCTTCAGTCCTTTTCAGTTCTATAATGGGTTCCAGGATGTTTTTTAACATCTGACTTTCATAGCCTTTCACTAGAAAGTCATTCTCTAAATTGTGCAGGTTTCTCAAAAATGGCTCCATCTCTGTGGTAATTCGAGCTAATCTATATAGCCTTGGGATTTCACTACATTATACTTGGTTTTTGTAGGATGTAGACTTTTACTGTGGAGTAATAAGTTAACCCTCGTTGGTTTTCTGAATAGATAAGTGATGATTCTGTTATTGTTGGTGTCTTTGGAAATCTGCATATCTTGAAAGTGGTTGAAGTACAGCTATGGGAAGAGGTAAACTTCAGGAAGGGAGTTGTTTGATTTGAGGTAAGTGATAAAATCTCCAAGCTGCAAGGTGTCACCTTCCCACACAAGGACATTGTCAATAAAACACAAATAGCATGTGATATGCTGCATGTAATATGTGTTTAACACAAAGTCCTCCTCCCATTTTCCCAGGGCTATGTTAGCTATGCTTAGAGCCATGGCAGCCCCCATTGCTATACCAGTTTTTTTTTTTGTTTGTAGTGTTTGCCATTGAAAGTAAAGAAATTGAAGTCCAGTACAAGATTAATGAGCTTGCTTAACTTTTGCAGTTGTGCCTGTGTACCCTGATTATGTTTCTTAAGACTCCATAGCTGCTGTTATACAGTAATTGTGAGTTAGCACTGTGTACAAGGATTCCACATCAGTAGTTACCAAAATACTGTCAGCTTCCACTGTAATGTTTATTTTCTTCAAAAAATCCATTGAATCTCTTATGTATGTATCACTTATTCTTTTCTGCTAGAGGTTTCAGCAAGTAATCAAGGTAAATGGCTGTGGCTTCAGTAAGGGAACCTCCACTTGCTACCACCGGTCTATAAGGTGGGTCTTCTCTGTTCTTGTGTGGCTTTGGTATTCCAAAAAAGTAAGGTAAACGTGTGCATGGGCTCCATAAATAATTATAAAGATTTTCAGTGATAAGTTTTTCTTCCCATAATTTGGTGAGATTAGTGTTCCATAAATCATATGCTCTATGTCATCCATGGTAAATAACTCATAAAATCTGTTATCCTGCAGCATGCTCTCTATCTTTTGGTTGTAGCTAGTGGTATCAGTCACAAGTATACCTCCTCCCTTGTCGGCCTTCATTACACGCCTGGATTTGTCATTGCCTAGCTCAAGCAATGCTTTTCTTTCTCCCTGTGTTAAGTTATAAAGTTTTTTTCTTAGGAGGTTTTGTAAGTTTCCTTATATCCATCTCACATTTCACTTCGAAAGCAGCTAGTGTTTGATGTAGTGGTGGACAATCGCTGCTAGGCCTTTTTATACTTTCATCAATAGGCTTATTTTCAGTGTCATTACTTTTGCCATGAAACTGTACCCTTAAGTTGAGCTTCCTCACAAACATTTTAAGGTCTGTCAGTACTTGAGCAACCTCACTCCTGCAGCTTGGTACAAAAGTCCTTTGGACAACACACTTTTTTCCTCTTTAGTCAGTGCTTTAACAGAGTGGTTCCAGATAAGTGGAGCACCTGTTATTGTGGTACCTGTTGTTGTGGCTGTTTCCTCTGTCTGAGCCTGGGACCTGGGTTGTAGTCGGGATTACCCAGGTATTGTATTTCCCTCACACCTGCCAACTGTTTGGTTCTCCTGTCTCCCTGGGAGTTTGTGGATAGAGTATGAGACCTCTGGAATTCCTCCTCTGCTTTCTGGAATTTCGGTGGGTTGTAGTAGTATTCCTCGCTGTGGCTGTGGTATGGGGAGACCTGGTAAAGGGGGACAAGCTCTGGTGGTGGTCGTCCTTGTTCTGGTACTGGTGCTGGCTTTGGTATTGGTGTGGTGGTTGATGTCTGTGCTGTCGATATTGGTCTTCCTGAAGAAACTGGTCTATGTGATGGTGCTGCTGCTCCTGGTAGCTGGATTGTCTGTGGTCCTGGTTGTCCTGTAATTCGTCCTGCAGAGCTCTGTCTGTTCTGGTTGCCACTGTGGCTTATGTTCCTGTCCTGATTCTTCTGTGATGTCAAAGGCTTCTGCGGAGTGTTGATAGCCAGAGGGGATTGGGATTGTGGGGAATGAGATGTTGGAGGGGCAGTCTCCTGGTAGTCCTATATTGTGCCCCTGTCTGGTTTTGTGCGAGGATCTCCCCTGGGAAAATCCCGTTGAGGTCTGCTGGCATGATTATATTTTCCTTTATATTCCCTGTAATAACTAAAACCTTGTCAACCCAGGTCCCAGGCTCAAACAGAGGAAACTGCCACAATAGCAGCTATTGTCCACCATTACATCAGACACTAGCTGCTTTCGAAGTGAAATGTGAGATGGATATCAGGAAACTGCTTAAAAAACCTAAGAAAAAACTTTATAACTTAACACAGGGAGAAAGAAAAGCACTGAAAATCTTTACTTATGGAGCCCATGCCCACGTTTACCTTACTTTTTTGGAATACCAAAGCCACACAAGAACAGAGAAGGACCCACCTTATAGACCGGTGGCAGCAAGTGGAGGGTCCCTTACTGAAGCCACAGCCATTTACCTTGATTACTTGCTGAAACCTCTAGCAGAAAAGAATAAGTCATACATAAGAGATTCAATGGATTTTTTGAAGAAAATAAACATTACAGTGGAAGCTGACAGTATTTTGGTAACTATTGATGTGGAAATCCTTGTACACAGTGCTCCCTAACAATTACTGTATAACAGCAGCTATGGAGTCTTTTAAGAGACATAATCAGGGTACACAGGCACAACTGCAAAAGTTAAGCAAGCTCATTAATCTTGTACTGGACTTCAATTTCTTTACTACAAACAAAACTGGTATAGCAATGGGGGCTGCCATGGCTCCCAGCATAGCTAACATAGCCGTGGGCAAATGGGAGGAGGACTTCGTGTTACACAACACAGACTACATGCAGCATATCACATGCTATTTACGTTTTATTGACAATGTCTTTGTGTGGGAAGGTGACACCTTGCAGCTCTGGATGTAAAAATAATGCACTAGCCAAACTCCTTTCTCTTCATAAAAGACGCACAGGTTTTAAGTTTCAGATCCTGCATCACATAGACATGGGTGATCTTGAAGGAGACGTCCCAAATATTCTGGAGAAACATGAACTCATGTGGCAATTAAAGCTGAGCTCTTTTGGAAAGACTGGACTAAACTACTACTGTTCAATTAAAAGTGCACTGGAACTTAGAAAATTGCCACATTGTTTACATGACTAATTGTATTTTATTATTTTTTTTTCTACAAATTGGTTTTAAGTGCCATTTTAAATCATTTGAAATTTAAGTGTATATTTTGTTTCCATCATCATACATACGTTTTGTCTTTTTATTTTTTTCTGGTTCTCTTTTTTTCCACTTTATTCAAAATGATGGTAATAACTAATTATACAATTATATAGGTTTTTAGGGTTCTTGTACACAGACCTGAAGAAGTCTAGAAGGGTGAAAGCGATCTTTAACAATAGGTTATGAAAATAGAAACTGATTTTCACATGCAAAATGTATATATTTATATATAATTTTTGATCGCAAAATGAACTAAGGTTGATATATTTCCAGCCATGTAGTATATTGCCTTGGATAAAATCACAGACTTAATTATTTTACATTTGTTGACCGGGCTAGTCTAGCTGGAGACATGTCCATTTTCAGTAGAGACCCAGGGAGAAAAGCTCCAAGAATCATACAGAATTTTTTACAAAGTTAAAAACAGGAGTTGTACAGACAATAGAGATAGCAATATTACAAAAAATGTTTTTTTTCTTCTTTGGTTAAATTTGGTTAAATAAGATGTACCATTAATGTACATTAGGGCTGTATATTATGACAGTTACTAGGTAAGGCAGGACCAGCTCGAATGTCACACTGATGGGGGAAGGGATGTGAATTTAACATGTGTACCAATAACACTTTGTTTTACAGCACAATAAACCACTCCCATGCCTGATAAAAAGTATATATATATTTAGAAAGCTTGTGAGGAAATTATTACTCTATTTTTGTTTTACTTGGATCACTTGTCTGTGTACTTAAAGGATTTTCGACTGGAAATAGACGGCCTGCCTTGCTTGGATTACTTTCGAATACTTAGTAAAGCTGTAGAATTATATATTTTAAATTACTTTTTGACTTGACGAGTTTACGTTCGCTACTTCTACTACTATTGTCTGATCTGATTAATATACAGTGATTAACTAGAAATATATGCACTGAAAATCTTCCACACAGAGAAGTTTCTTACACCGTTTTACATAACACAATTCCCCAACCATTACTAGAGAACAGGTCTTTAATGCACTTTTCAAGGCCAAAAACACTATCAATGTGCCCTAATAACATCCTGGGATGTTTAATAAATGCATGAAACTTGACATCTGTGGTCCACTTGAATCACTTTTCAACTGGAGTCTTCAAGCAGATTTTTGTTGTCCAGGATTGGAAAATAGCTACATTCATTACTTTGCACAAATGAGGTTCCTTTATTGATTCGGCTAACTACAGGCCCATAAGTATGACCAAGCTCATACGTAAGCCCATAGAAAAAATCAGCATGGACATAAAGGGTATAGGTAACCTGCAAACACTGGACCCATAACAGTTCAGCTTTTTTAAAGGAAGGTCCTATCTATTAAATGTAATGGATGACTTGAGAAGGTCACCAAAGCAGTGGATGAAGACAAGACCATGCACACAGCTTACCTTTACCTGGCCAAGAATTTTGATACAGTGCCCAGTCAGACATTGTAGACAGGCTCATTTATTTAGGCATAAACCCTTTTAGCATCTGCTGAATAGCTAACTGGCTCACTGATAGTACCTAAGAGGTCAGAATAGATGACTACTTCCACCAAGAGACCGGTCACTAGCGGAGCCCCCCAGGGCTCAGTATTGGACCCACTCCTTTTTGGCATAGATTTCTCTGAAATTGTAGCAAATGCTGAAGGTTTATGGGTAAGTTTGCAGATGATTGCAAGCTGGGAGCTATTAACTTCCCTGCAGACATTAGCATTCTTCATGAAGGTCCATTTCTGACTACTGGTGCAAAAGCCATGATCTTAAACTCAGTGCTGAGAAATGCATAATTGCACCCTTTGGGAAATCAACCATCATGACTAATTGCCACGTTGCTAATACACCCCCAAGAGTTGACCCAGTGGTCAGGGATCTTGGTACGCACAGAGACATTAGCCTTACCTTTGACCACCACATGGCTAGAGTGCTGAGGAAATTATTTTTTGTTACGCAGCTTATATGAAAGTGCATGATATCTAGCTCGATAGAGGTCATTACCCACTGTACTTCACCCTTAGAGCAGTCAGAGTACAGTGCTCGTTTTGGTATGTACCTGACCAGGCATATGCAGCAACTAAGGCAACCTCAAAACTTCCTTACAAAAAGAATACTTGGTGCAACAAACCTGCCTTATGCAGAACGTTTTACAGTTCTTTCCTTCTAATCAGTCTCCTGTATCTTGCTGAGAGGTGATCTGTGTCTGGCATAGAAGGCATCTGCAAACCCCACAGTTAAGAACGCCTTACAATATTCTTAAGTCAAAGCGTACCAGAAATACAATGTCTAGGGACCTAAATTTTGTCAGCAACTTAAGCCAAGCATGCTATAGAGACAGATGCTTCCCAGAGACTGCCCCTGCTATGGAACAGTCTTCCCATCCATGTGAAGCTGAGTTCTTCTATTACCCAATTTAAGTACAACCAAGACAAGTGGATGTGGAATAGTAATTTTACACATGGCCTGGCACCCATGCCCCTTATGGACAGAGGTAGCTTATAAATGCCTGCCCTCAATGTCTTATTTGAATGCAGGACGTCATTATTTTTTTCAGAAAAACTTGGCTAGGCTTAGAAAGTCCACTTAGTTAATTTCCTTAGTAACAGTCTGTGAATCTGTGGAGTGTCAGTTCTGGTGAGGTTAGCTTTGGCTTCTCTTGGTACTTCAGCTTTCGAGGTGGTGGAGAGGGCATTTTACCACCCGGGAACTTTTTCAACACTTCCATTCTTTGGATCCTGCCAAGATTGCTCCTTTGGATTGGACTGCTGAGCCCTGTCCTCCTGTTCCTCAGGGACAGTCTGCCCATTTGAGCTTCCAGGCAGTTATTGCTCAGGAGCTTCTCATTCTGCTGTTGTCCTTTGCATCCTTCCTTACTACTGGGTTCAGATCCGATCCTGTGATCCGACTCTACCTCTTGTACTAGATTTCGGTTCCAGGACTTGAGCTCCTCCCTCTACCCATAATGCTGTACCATCCCCATTGCCTCAGACCTTGTTTGCTGCCATTGTGCCTAGACATAGGTTTCGCCCTCGAGCATAGTAAGCATTTTTTTCTTTTAATAGTTGCTAGATGTCTTTCTATTCCAGTGTTGCAGTATTCTACTAGTGGGTTTACCCTTCCGATCAGCTTGTCCTGTCAGGTTTCCAAAGCTTTTCCAGTCCCTTTTGGTGCAGCGGACGTCTGAAGTAGAGGCAGGAGTATGGACCATAAAGGTGACCTCTACCTACCAGCCCTCAGAACTTGTCAGCCACCAGCCGAAGGCCAGGTGCTCCCGCTACTTGTGAACATCTGATCGGTTTCACATTAAAAGAAAAGTACCCCGTTGGGGCCTTTTTCTTCAGTTCTTTGTATTTTATAGTCTGTTCATGTCCTGTAAGAGTAAGTGCAACTGCTGTCATCAAATTCCACCCACAGACACCTACGACCAGTGTCCCTTTTGTTTGGGTTGGGAGCACGATTACAAAAACTACGCTATCTGTAAATTGTTCGTCCCCAAGTCCCTTCACTGTTGCTTACAGGCTCTCAACCTATACCTTGAGAACCAGCATCTAAGACAGATGTCTCTCGGTGTGGAAGGTTTCCTCTTACGGCTCATCCGAACCACCAAAAAAGAGGGACAAGTCCACGTCACCTACATCTCCTGCGCCTCCCTCCACCACTCATCCTGTAGCCACCGTCAGCTTGGATGAGGACTCTGCATCCGCCACCGTAGATACATTGGGTACCTTTCAGGAGGCTGCACAATCTAGAGTGGACAACACATCCGGGGAGGATCTACCAGTGCCTGTTACAAATGCTGGGGGGAGGCACCAGTATATTCGATGGGCATTTCGGATCTGACCTCCACCGCTCCTGTGATTTCTCCTAGGCCTACTGCCAGTTGACGCCAGCTAGGCCTGCTAAGAAAAAGCAAAAGACCAGGCCTATTTCTCCAGTTTTAGAGGCATTACCTGACTGGAAAGCCTTCAGCCGGAGCCTATACAATGCTTTCCTGGCCCTCAGACCTTTTTCTGAGTTCATCCCTGCGGCTGCACCTCTTCTCAGCCCTAGGCCTTCTATATCTGAAAGGACCATAAGTCAATGTGCAGAGGAGGAACTGTCTAATTTGTCTGAGGACTCCCTCTCCTACTCTTCTCAGATCTCATCCCCACTGGGGTACGGATTGCCTGAAGAGGCATCTGCTGAGCCTGATTTCCCAATGGAAAACCATACATTTGTGGACCATATTAACCTGATGAGAGAACTGTACAAGTGGGAATGCTCAGACATGTCTGAAGCACAGAAAAGATTTTATGACCTGATTCAAATGGAGTCTCCTAATCCGTCACCTATCCCATCTGCCTTTCCGGATGCATTCTCCGTAGCATCTAACAATCCTGATTCCCAACATCCTGCTCTTCGAAGGGCAAACAGATAATACAGGGTCCCTGAATCAGATAAATTCCTGCTCAAGTGCCCCCCCAGCAGACCCTGCCACTATTTCCATCTTTACAGACTGGGCATCCAAGCTACTCCTTACTACCACTGTCCTACCTACGGATAGGGACAGCAAGGCCATGGAGACGTACAGGAAAAAATGTACAACTCTGCTACTCTCGCCTTTAGGGTTACAAACTACGTCTCACATGACCAAGTACTCTGGCCCTTCTGGACAATGCCTCCAAAGAACTTAATGACGTTCCTTTTTTATAACCTATTTTTTTTATTGATTTAATGACATTCCTGACTGTGCTTAAAGTATCCCTGTCTTCCTTACTCAGCCTCATCTCACAAGTGAACAAGCACTCTTAGGTGTGCATATGATGCAGCCGAGGACACAGCCAGATCAGTTGCATCAACATCCATACTAAGAATGTATTCCTGGCTATGTCTGCAGCCACTCCCTGATGACTTCAGAGCCCAGCTTCTGGATGCCCCCTTGGACCATTCGGCCCTCTTTGGTGCTAAGGTGGCTGATCTTTTCCAAGTCTCTCTAGCAAAAAGGGAAAGAGCTTCAAGACCTCAAATATCTTTTTGTCTCTTCAATCCCAAAGTTCCAGAGAAACTTCCCGGCTAACGCAGCATTTGTAAGAAAGGCATCAAGGCCTTTAGCCCCCCCTGGGTCCAGAATGCCACCCAGGAAACAGTCTGCCCAGCCAAGGATTTCTCAGGCCTCTGGCCAGGGGCCTTCCTTTCCAGACAGGGTAGGCAGTGTCTTACTGCCTGCCAACCTTCCTCCAACCAACACCCCCTTGTCCACCCGTCTCTCACTGCCTCCTTGACTGGTCCCTAATAACAGGCAAATGAGTCTTGTCCATCCTGAAGGATGGATACTTTGACTTGGATCACTCCTCCAAGGCTACTTGTCCCAACCCCTCCCACATCCCAATGGCTCCTCTTCCTACTTCAGGTCTTGACCTGTGTTTGCAAGGCACTATAGAACCAATTCGCCCCCCTCTTCAAGGAAAAGGTTTCTACTCAAGAATCTTTCTGGTGCCCAGAAAGGAAGGATTATGGAGGTTCATCCTAGATCTCTTCGCCTCAACCTTTTCTTAAAAGTTTCCTCCAGGATACTCATCTTACCCACTCTGTCTCCCCTCATTCTCCCTCAGGCCTATATGGTACCTTGGACATAAGAGGCCTACCTCCACATTCCCATAAAGGCTGCCTCCAGGAAATACCTCTGATTCATTGCAGGCTCCTCTCTTTCAGTTCTGTGCATTACCTTTTAGGAACTCCACCGCCCCAAGGGTATTCACGAAGTGCCTAGACCCAGTCATTGCCTACTGCATGACAAGGGGAATACAGATATTCCCATACCTAGACGACCTACTCATTCAAGCAGCAGACTGACTCTCCTTGCTCACACCAAGGACCTCCTGCGCCTGCTGCAGTCTGTAGGGTTCTTGATAAATTACCCAAAGTCTCAACTCCATCCTACACAGGACATTGTCTTCCTGGGATGCAGAATCAGGACAGACGTCAGCATGGCCTCCCTACTGGAAGAAGTGGTGTCCCTCTCCCACCACTTCCAAGCTGCCCTCCATTCAACAGCCCTGACTGAGGGAATTCCTAAGGCTGCTGTGGTACATGGCAGGTACTATCTCCATGTTGCACCTAGGGAGGTTACACACGAGAAAATTTCAGTGGTACCTTCGCTCAGTGTGGACGCAGCACTCGCATTCTCGAGTTCAGGGTTCCACTCTTCCCTTGTCTTCACCAAGAATTAAAATGGTGGCTTGCCCAAGTTGCCCAGAATCCGGGCATGCCCCTGCAAATGCCCACCCCTTCCCAGATCTACACAGATGCCTCAGACCTGGGCTGGGGGGCAACTCTGGGTCCGAGAACAGTGCAAGGTTTGTTGACAGACATAAATAAATGCACATCAACATCGGAGAAATAACAGCAATACTCCTAGCCCTGCAGATTTTCCTACCTTGCCTCCAGCCGGGTCTCCTAAAAATCTACACAGACAACACCACAATGATGTGGTACCTGAACAAGCAAGGAGGGGCAAAGTCCTGCCTCCTATGCAGACTAGCTCTACAGGTATGGTACCTGTTTATCTCTCTGGGAGTCTCCCTCCAAGGCAGCCTGCATCCCCTCCAAGCACATCCCTCAGGCAGATTCTCTAAGCAGAACATCAGAAAACCACGGATGGATGCTGCCAAGAGAGAGGTGTTCCTAGATCTGGTCCACAGGTGGGGTATCCCTCAGATGTACCTGTTAGCCTCCTGCATAAACAGGCAACTCCAGAGCTACTGTCCCAGACGTCACGACCCGAAGGCATTGCAAACAGACACCTTCTTAATGTCATGGAAGAGGAAGTTCCTGTAAAATTCAGCAGGAATCACCAGAAATTCCTATTGGCCAGGAACGGGTACCCTCTACTTCGTCTGTCCAAGGGCAATCACCACAAGTCACCCCCCCCCCCTCCCCCTCAGTGGACTTGCTCACACAACACAAGGGGACACAGATGCACCCCACAGTGACTGTCAGGATTCTGATCCCCTTTAGACACCTGTACATCGAGGATGTGCTTTCAGTCCTGCAGGAGGCCAGGAAACCCAACACAAGAAAAATCTTATCTTTCCAAGTGTAAAGGGTTTTCCTTTTGGTGTCACAAAAGACAGATGGAGCTGCTGAACAATGACTTTGCCCTGATTCTGTCCTACCTTTGTGAACTCCTGAAGACAGGTTCGTCTTACTCCTTTTTAAAGGCATACCCTTCTGCCATTTCTGCCTGCCTGCCTATAGAACTTTCGCTGGCATCCAGATTACCAGCCAAACACTTCCTGAAGGGTGTTCTGCACCTTGGTCCTCCCAGGTAACCATTCCTTCCTCCCTGGGATCTTTATTTGCTAGAAAAACTCACCTTGCCACCTTTTGAGCCGGCTGACGAGGCTGCCTTAAAGTTTTGCATGTGGAAAACAGTCCTGCTAGTAGCTTTGACATCAGCCAGGAGGGTCTCAGAGCTTTAAGCCCTTATGGCTGCCCTGCCTTTCCTGGTTTTCCATTTGGACAGGGTCACCCTGAGGATAAACCTGTCCTTCACCATAAGGTGGTCAGTGAACTTTCCTTGAATCAGGCTGTCCATCTGCCTACCTTCTTCCCTCACCCACAGGAAGATGGAGGGAGTCCTTTATTCCTTGAATGTCCACTGACACCTCAGATTTTATTTACATAAAACTAAACCTTTCCGCAAATCAGACCAGCTCTGTCTACTTCCACCCCAGGGCCCTGGGGAAAGCAGTGGGCAAACAGACCATTTCTACATGGAAAGCCAAGGCTCATCTCCTTTAGTTGCATTCACCATGGGAAGAGTCTTCTTGCCAATGTTAGGGCCCACTCCACAAGAGCAGTGGCCTCTTCAGGGGCCTTTTTCAAGGGCCTGGACACTAATTCCATTCTGGAAGAAGCCACCTGGTCCTCTTTGTACACCATCAGACATTACAAGCTTGACCAGATTGCCAAGGCAGGATTTGTCAGGGCTATCCTGCATGGATTCCTGGAGTCCAACCAGGCCACCCCACAACCTTTAGTGAGCTTTGGTAATCACCCACTAGTAGAATACTGCAACATTGGAATAAGACGTAGGAAAGTTGTGCAAGACTTACCATAACCATAGATGTCCTTCTCTTCTATGTTTCAGCATTACTTCCCTCTCACCATCCCCCTTATTAACCTTGCACTTGCATTACCCGGCTTAGAGACAGGCCATGTCCCTTAGAACTAGCTCAGTCTGGGGCTTTACTTAGGTTCTGAAGGCTGGTGCATGCAGGCGTCACCTTTATGGCCCACACTCCTTTCTCTACATCCGACATCCGCACCAAGAGGGACAAAAGCTTTAGAAACCTAGCCGGACAAGCTGATTGGAAGAAGGGTAAATCCACTAGTAGAGTACTGCAGCATGGGAGAGAAGAACATCTATGGTTATGTAAGTTCTTGCTCAACTTTTCTTTACTTTGATATAGATGTCCTATTCATATGCTGCTGTATTCATGACATCAGGAAGTTTGCCTCTGGTGAACTCTCGTACGTTCAGCCATTATATAAAAGTTAAATACTACCACTAAGGTGCGTCTGACGTCCTGCACCCGTCTCTTGGACATCTGTTGTAAACAGATGTCTTGTATAAAGCGGATGTCAGCACGCACCTTCCTCAGAACTTCTGCCGCCTGTGTGACTGCCAGCTCCGGTTGATGTTCTTTGTGTTTCACTGTTGCAGTCATTACATTTGGGTTATCCTGCTGGCAGGTTGCCCTCAGTTGGCCTGAATTCCAAAGTCTTGGGTCCTGTCGATTGCGGTCGCCTCTTCCCTGACGTCAGGTTGTCAGGGGTTTAAAAGATGCAGCAGGCGCTATTTTATTAAGTCTTTCTTGCCGCGTGGTGCCCGAAGCAGAAGCAGTTTGCAAGTGCCGGTCGGCCGACTCCTGAGATTTTCGTGTTCAAGTTTCAGATCCGAAGTCTTCATTAAAAGCTAAGCAGCCCATTGGGGAAACTTTTTTTCTTGCTCCAGACCGATGTCAGAAAAAGTTAATTATATTTCTTGTGGGAAGGAAATACCTCATAAGGACTTTCATTCTTACTGTATTCCTTGCCTAGGCCCTGACCACTACTTTGCTAGTTTTAGTTTTGTGCTAGATTTAACCAACGCACTAAGCGTCTGTACGATTTTGTATTAAACTATTTTGGGCGAAGATTTAATTATACAATGTTGTCTGATAGCCATCCGATTACCGGAGTTCACAAAAAACGCAAAGAAAGACAGGTAACCGAGGTGCAAAACCGACAAAGCTTCTCCTAAGCCAGTCACCGGTTTGCCAGTTCTCAGTGAGGTGCTTTCGCAGCCCCTGACACCCACTACTTTAGAGTCGCAGGCCGATACCGACTCCCACGTGGAGTTGGCCAGGCCACTGGAAACTCAAGGTATTGGAGCCTCTGAGATTATTCCCTCAGATGGGTCTGGAGCCGCTGAGTAGATATCGGCTACTGAGGGTGTATTCAGACCTCAGCAATTATATATTAAACCGACTTCAAAGACTAAAACACCTTTAAAGGCAAAGAAACAAGTTCACCAGCCACAAGGATAGGCCTCCATGCCCAAAAAGCAAATGCTCAAAATGGCCGAAGACTTAATTACCTTGATCAGAGGTTCCCATCCCCCTCCTAATAAGATGCCTAGGCAAGAGACAGACTATGAATCTTCAGATCAGGTTTTCATTTCTTCTGATTCCTCTGCTGATTAGGAATATTCTCTTTCCCCCTATGAGGATTCTGATGCTGAAGAATCAATTCCTTCAGCTTCTCCTCCTGAGGACTACTCTTTTGGGGAAACCTTGCATACCCTGAGGGAGCACTTCCACTGGGAGAGCCAAGATTTTTCAGAATCTAAGAACAGGCTCGGAGACTTCCTTTTACTACCTCAACACAAGCCTCTAGCTATTACACCTGTGTTGGACATTGTAGATGTGTTCTTGGAGTCTAGTCTGACCCCTGACACTCTACCTCCAGCTCCTGTTAAGCTGGACAGATACTACAGGGTCCCTGACTCTCATAAATACCTTTTCAAAAACCCTACTGCAGACCCAGAAACTATTTCTCAGGGTCCAAAAGGGGTCAAGGCTTCTACTGCAAAAAACCCTACCCCCTCTGACGGGGATTTTAGGGCACTGGATAGATGGGGAAAAAAATTTACGCATCTGGTACTTTGGCTATAAGGGCCTTAAATTGCCAGTTTCATATGCTCTAATAGCAGTATATCATGACACTGCTTAAACAGAAAATGATGGCAAATTCTGAATGTGCAGAAAACAAAGAAATGCAGGATTTATTGCATGCAGCTGAACAAGTTGGAAAGCATACTTTGCAATGTGGTTTTGATTCTCTGGAGGCCTCCTGCAGGGCCGCTGTTACAGGTTCTGTCATTAGGAGGCATGCTTGGTTAAAAGAAGAAAATCTGCCTGACCATGTTAAAGCAAAATTATTAGAAGCTCCTTTACAACATGATACCTTGTTTGGTGTTAAGGCAGAAGAGGTGTTAAAGAAAATGGAGGACAAAGCTAAATCTATGCAAAAGGTCAAGGATTTCTTACAGATACAGCCACCTAGATTTAGCAGACATTGGCCTACAAAGAATTGGTCCTTTCCGGTCTCAGACAGACCTCAAAGGGGCAGATCCAGACGCCCTAGAGACAGATCACAGCCGCAAGGATCCTACAGGTCTAAGCAGTGGAGTGCTTCTACCTTCAAAGGTGGAGAAGACAAAGCACAATCATACAGGAAAGAGTCCCAATGACTTCCCCCTGCCTGCACTAAGCACTTATCTTTTGGCAGCACCCTTAGGGGAAAACTAGCACTTTTTTCTCAAAATTGGCACATTATAACCCAGGACAAATGGGTTCTAGACAGTGTCACAAGGCTACAAGTTTCATTTCCATACCCTGTCATGGGCAGACGGTTGGCCAGACCTGCCAAAAAATCAGTGGGCAGAGGCTCAAAAACAAGTCGCAGCTCTCATGGACATGAGGGCTATTCAACAAGTGCCACAGCAAGAGCAGGGGCACGGATTTTACTCAAGACTGTACTTGGTACCGAGAAAGGACAAAGCATGGAGCCCAATACTGGACCCATCTATTCTAAACACGTTTTTTTGGATATACCAAAATTCAAGATGTTGACCTTACAGCATGGGCAGCAAGGCTTAGCTCGTGACTTTAGACCTAAAGGAGGCATACCTGCATGTCCCAATCAGGCAATCATGCAGAAGATATCTCGGATTTAAAGCTGGCTCAAAGCGTTACCAATTCTCTGCACTGCCCTTTGGCTTATCTACTGCGCCCAGGGTCTTCACAAAGTGCCTGATACCAGTAATTGCTTTCTGCAGACAGAGGAATACAAATATATCCTTATTTGGACGACTGCCTTGTACAAGCAGAGAACAAGGACATTCTACTACAGCATCTCACGTTTGTGATAAGACTTTGAACATGCCTAGGGTACACAGTCAACAAAAAGAAATCAAAACTAGTACCCTCTCAAGAGATAATATTCCTGGGAGCAAGCTTAAATACAACTGCTCAGATGGCTTATCTCACTCCAGACAAAGGCAACTGACTACTTATTTCAAGGAATTGGCAACAAAGGCCCAGCTTTCTGCAAGAAAAATTCTGCAGGCTTTGGGCTTCGTGGCATCCTGCATCTTACTAATTCCATATGCAAAACTGCATATGTGGAAAATTCAGTGGTACCTAAAAAGTGTCTGGACACAACATTGCCACAGTCTGGAAACAATGATTACTCTAACTCCCTGCCTGCAACAGGAGTTTTGATGGTGGACAAAGGCTTGTCACCAAAACAAGGGACAGCCATTCTCTACCCCCAGTCTGGCAGAGCCTAATGACGGATGCTTCGGATTATGCCTGGGATGCACACATGGCAGGAAGAGGCATTCAGGGCACCTGGTCCACAAACCAAAAGCATCTACATATCAAAAAAGATGCTAGCTGTTCAAAATGCCCTGACAGCCTTCAAGGACCTACTTCATCCAGGACAAGTACTGATAAAGACAGGCAACACCACGGTCATGTGGTACGTAAACAAGCAGGGGGGACACTCATTCTTATCCCCTGTGCAGGCAAGCCATGGCTTTATGGGACACATCATTGACTTACCATGTTCATCTACAGCCACAACTGCCAGGAAAAGAAAATGCTCTGGCAGACTAAGCAGAAACATCATGGATCCCCCACGAGTGGCATCTGGATCCACAAGTCTTCAGCATGATGATGAAGAAATGGGGATGCCCGGACATAGATCTATTTGCCTCCCCTCAAAACAGTTAACTAAAAAGATTCTGCACAAGGACTTATCAAAGACAAGCTTGGAAAGTGGACACCTTATCTTTCAACTGGACAAACCTATCAGTATATGCCTTTCCTCCACTGCCTCTTCTCCCCAAGGGTACTCCTAAAGGTCAGGCAGGAGAAACCAAAAATGATTGCCCCAGACTGGCCACATCAGTACTGGTATCCGATTTTAAGGAACTTGTCCCAATGCCCAGCCTGGACCTTACCTCAATTACCTCATCTACTGACCCAGCCAAACCAGATTCTGCACAGCCAACTCAAGACCCTAAACCTGGCAGCATGGCGGATAAAGTAACCATACAAACCACACCTCTGAGTAAAGCTGTGATGGATGTCATTTTAGAAGCCAGAAGGCCTAGTACTAGAAAATCCTATGCTGGGAAATGGAAGAGATGTTTTGCTTGGAACCAAGCTCAAGGAACTGATACAGCTGTCCCAAATATTCCTCAGATTTTGCAATACTTAACTGAAATGCTGGACAAAGGCCTATCTTTTTCATCAATTAAAATCCATGACTCTGGCATTTTGGCTCATTACAGTACAGAGCCACAACTCTTTTCTCATCCTTATTAAGGCAGTACTTCAGAGGAGCCAAAAACTTAAGGCCTCCAAGGAGAACGCCAGTACCTGCATGGGACCTCAATTATGCCTTGGAAAAATTCACCTTACCTCCTTTTGAGCCAGCTGCTACTGCGGATATAATGTTCTTATCATGGAAAACAGCTCTGCTCCTAGCAATAACTTCTGCAAGACGAGTTTCAGAGCTACAGGCTCACATGGCTGTGGAACCCTTTATCATTTTTTATCCAGACAGGGTCTCTCTGAGAACAAACCCTACATTTATGCCTAAGGTGGTATCCAGTGTAGCCCTTAACTAAACAATTAATTTGCCAACTTTTTATCCAAATCCACAAAACAAGGGGGAGAAAATTCTGCATTCTCTGGACGTACACAAAGTAGATTCTACTTGGACAAAACTGAAGTTTTCAGAAAGACAGAACAATTACTAGTGGCATATGCCACAGCATCACAAGTAAAAGGCGGTCTCCAAGCAGAGTATTTCAAAGTGGATAGGTCACTGCATTCGTTTCTGCTATGTACACAATGGCAAGCCAGTGCCCAAGGGCCTTAGGCCACATTCAATCAGAGCTGCAGCCACTAATGCAGCCTTTCTCAGGGGAGTACCAACCAAAGACATTTCAGAGGCTGCTACTTGGAGTTCAGTGCATACCTTTGCAAAACATTACAATCTGCCTCTTTATTCTAAATCCAGGGTAGGCTTTGCCACTGCAGTTCTCCAGGACCTCATAGCCGCTCCTAATGCTGTTTAGCCCCAGCCCCCCAACCCTAGCTTTGGGACTCAACCCAAATGTAATGACTGCAACAGTGAAACACGAACATAGTACAGTTGTGTACACTTACCATAAATGTTGATGTTAGAGTGTATTCACTGTTGCAGTCTAGGTTACCCACCTGCCATCCCCCTTATTTTTGCTGGAACTTATCTTTACTTCTCTAATCTATGCAACCTAGATGGTGTATTTGCTTATAGATGAAAGTAAAACTTATTTTGGTGCATGTATGTCTTACTTACATAATTTTAGCCTACCCTTTTGGGGGCACCTGACATCTGGGGCAAGAAAAATTGAATAAAATGGTGTCTGCTGCATCTTTTATACCCCTGACGACCTGACATCCAGGAAGAGGCGACAGCAACTGACGCAGGACCCAAGACTTTGGAGTTCAGGCCGACTGAGGGCAACCTGCCAGCAGGATAACCCAAATGTAATGACTGCAACAGTGAATACACTCGAACATCTACATTTATGGTAAGTGTACACAACTGTACTTTACTTTTCCAGATGTATTTTCCTACATCAGAGTTCAGATAAGTACCCCTTAAGGTTTTTTATTTTGTTACTTGCTACTCTCTTGGGGGTTGTATGTCAGGTAGGAAGGGCAAGTGTAGGTGTGGAGGGCAAATTCCACATTAAGGATTCACATGATCTCTACCTATTCTGCCTAGGCCAAGAAAGCGACCGTACCACTTGTAATATTTGTCAGGCATTTTTTCCCCCAAGACGTTTAGAAGCCATCAAGAAACCATAAAAAATATCTTGAGTATAAGAGACTAAAACGTTTAGCTTCTAGGATGGGACCCAACATAACACTCTGACGAGCTCTTGGTCAAGAAGGCCACAAAGAGTAGGCCTGAACCAACTGCTTCACCCACCAATCCAGCCATACTTTCTGAGGCTGGGGAAGGCCGAGAGTCCGAGCTGGAGTCCTTGGAACTTCCTTCAGCGGAAGGCCTGAGTATCTTTTCTTTGCCAGAGGTCATGTCCCGGTGGGAATCACAGGCATCCGGTTTGATCGCCAAGTGGGAACCTAGGCTCATTATACTCAAGGGTCTGCGTGGTGTTTCTCAAATCATTGTACGAGAGGACATTAGTCTGTGACGTGGCGTGCCGGCTGGCGTCAGGCCTTCCACTGCATTTCAGATTCCTCTCCTCCAGTGACCCATAAGAAGAGAAAACAAAAAAGCATATTTCACAGCCTTTGTCATCTTTGCCTGTCAAACAGCCTCTGGATTTGCAGCCTTCCCCCCCTGGCCTTCTCAATGCCTTCCTGGCCTTGCGTCAGGGCCCAACACCTTCCCAGGCCTTCCGTCAGGACCCGACGCCATCCCAGGCCTGTACGCAGTTTACCATAAAGGGACCTGCTCCCATCGTCTCCTCAGGAGAAAAGTTTTCATCAGATGATGAATCCCTCACCTACTCATCACAAATTACTTCTCTGGGATACTCTTCCCCAGAGTAGTCGTCCAGTTGCATTGACTCCCCCAGGTGAGGATCTCCCCTTTGGTGAGACCATCACAAAGATGCAAGACTTCTTCAAATGGGACAGAGTTAAGTCACTGAGACCAAAATGAGATGCAATGAACTACTACAATTGGAGTCTCCTATCCCTTATGCTGTTCCCCCAGTACACCGGGTTTTCTGGATACTTTCACGGCTGCTTCTAATAGCCCCGACTCACAGTCCCCAGCACCAAAGTGCCCAGATACGTTCCCGAGGGACCAACCTTCCTTTACAAAGCCCCATCTGCAGACCCTGACAAAACCTTCATGTTTCTTCCATCCACCTCTCTACTGCTCTCCGATAAAGCAAGCAGAATGGTGGAACTTCCGGGAAAGAGAGCTTATACTTCTGCCACCTGAGCAGTAAGGGCAATCAACTACCAGACTCGTATGGCCAAGTATTCCTTTTCTTTCATGGAAGACGTGGTCAAGAAACTGGAAGAGCTCAAGGACTCCCCTGCTAAGGCCAAGATCATCTCTCCTGAACACAAGTGACCAAACTCTCCAAGTGCAGCTACAATGCTGTAGAAGTACCAGCATGGACTGCTGCCTCTGGATCTGTCATCAGGAGGAACTCTTGGTTAAGATTGCAACCCTTCCCTGATGACAACAAATCCAAAGTTGGATGTGTCCCTGGACAACAAAAGCCTGATCTAATGTCAATCTTTATTCAGTCCTTAATGAGACTTGAGTTCCGATCTTGGAACTGACTGCCAATATGCAAGCTTGCGTCAGCCAAAAACTCACGCTAAGTCCTACCCATAGTGCCCATCTTCTCCTTTCTTCAGATCTCGTTTGCCTGGTACTTTGACGTGCCAAGCCAGCTCTCAGTTAAGTGAAAATGTTTTTGGATATTTTCTCTTGTTAAATCTGTATAGTCTTTGTTTTTTTCTCTTAGAAGTGTTTTCTTTCTACTCTATTACATTTGCAACCTTTTTTCAACCCTTTTTGTGGTAATCTTTGCACCTTTGTTATTATGATCCCTCCATTACCATTGTGGTAATGTTCTATACCATCATTTGTATTCCCTTAGTCTTCCTTTCTCTTTAAAAAAAAAAAAAAAAAAAAAACTTTTATACGGTATTTGTAAATATTTCTCTTTTCCAACTGTTTCCTCTGCTAGACGACAGATGTTCTTCGTGTTTCACTGTTGCAGTCATTACATTTGGATTATCTGCTTTGCAGTAGCCCTCAGTCGGCCTAATTAAAGTAGAGTCCTGCGACGGTTGTCCCTTCTTCCATGACATGCATCCGACACCATTACATTAGACTTTCTTGCAGTGCGGTGCCTGAAGCAGAAGCAGTTCGCAAGTGCCGGTCGGCCGACTCGTGAAATTTTCATTTTCGAGTTTCAGAGCCGAAGTGTTCAACTAAAGTTAAGTACCCCATTGGGGAAACGTTTTCTTGCTTCTTACCGATGTCAGTAAAAGTTAATTGCATTACTTGTGGAAAGCAAATACCTCACAAAGATTTTCATTCGTACTGTATTCCTTGCCTAGGCTCTGCTGACTACAACGTGCCTTGCTGTCGGATTTGTGCTTTATTTAAACAGCACACTATCCGTTGTCTGTATATTTTCACTTATAAATATTTCGGTTCTGTGCTTAATTATCCAGAAATGTCGTAGGTTAGCCTTTCGACTACTGGGATTCCAAAAAAATGCAGCGATAGACAGGCTGCCGAGGTCCAAAGCTGCCAACGGCGCTTCTTCTTAGCCAGTTGCCAGTTCGGAGGTACTCAGTGAGGCGCTTTCGCAGTCCAGTACCAGCTACTTCTGACTCGCAGGCCTCTACTGAGACCCATTCGGAGTCCCTTATGCAGTGAGATGTTTCAACTGTGGAACCTGCGGATGTCTCCACCTTGGATGCGTCCGGAGTAGCTGTGCAGACACTGGCTTCTGAGGGTGTATTCAGTCCTATGGACTTGCATATTAAACCAACGCCTTATTCATTTATTCCAATATCTGGAACCAGGCCTAAGAAACTGATGCCCAGGCCGCATGCTCTGGTGTCTATGCCCAAAAAACAAATAAGCATGGCTGAATACTTATAACTGTAATCAGGGGAAGCCAACCCCCCCCCCCCCCCCCAAGAGCCCAAGGGCTGAAGTTTATGAATATTCTGAACAGGATTCTGATTTTCCTGATTCTTCTGATATGGATTTGCCCTTATCTACTTATGAGGATTCTGATGCAGAGGACTGTATTCCCTCTGCTTCCCCTCCAGAGGATTTTTCTTTTGGTGAAACCTTGCATACTTTAAGGGAGCATTTCCACTGGGGATTTCTTACTTCTGCTTCAGCATAGGCCTTTAGCTATACCTCCTGTACTAGACATTGATGTCTTTTCAGAATCTAATTTGGCCCCTGATTTGCCTCCTGCTCTCAAAGCCTGACGGATATTACAGGGTTCCTGATTCTCACAAGTTCATTTTTAAAAATCCTATTGCGGATCCATACAGGGACCCAAGGGCATTAAGGCATCTACTAATAAAAATCCTACCCCCTCTGATAAAGACTCCAGTGTGCTGGATAGATGGGATAAGAAAGTTTACCACCCTTCTGCAACTTTTGCCTTTGGGGCTTTAAACTGCCAGTTTCATATGTTAAAATATCAGCAACATGTTATTGGATTGCTTCAACAGAAAATGATGTTAATGCCTGACTGTGCTGAAAATAAAGAATTGCAGGATTTAATGCATTCTGCTGAACAAGTTGTAAAACATACTTTGCAATGTGGATTTGATTCATTGGAGGCCTTTTGCGGGGCTGCTTTACTAGGTCTGTGCTCAAAAGGCATCTTTGACTTGAGGAGCAGTCTTTGCCAGATCATGTTAAAGCTAAATTGTTGGATGCTCCCTTAAATCAGGGCCGCCTGTTTGGCAAGAAGGCTGAGGAAGTTCTTAAAATGATGGAAGATAAAGCTAAATCTATGCAAACTGTTAAAGATTTCTTACAAGTTCAGGCTCCTAAATTTAGTAGGCACTAGCCCTCTAAAATTGGTCCTTTCCAGCCCCTTCCAGGTCTTCTCAAGACAAACCCAGACACAGCAGAAACCGCAGGTTTCAGTCCCAAGGGGACACACAAGACTAGGCAGTGGGGGGTTTCCACACCCAAACCTGGGAGCAGCAAGACTCCCCCCTATGGAAAACCATCTCAATGACTTGCTTTTAAGACTTCCAAGCACTTCCCAACTGAATGCTCCTTTAGGCGGAAAGATTGGTCTCCAGGCCATAAACTGGGAACTCATTATCCAGGACAAATTGGTTCTAAATATAGTGTCCCAAGGATACAGATTTAATTTCCACACATTACCAACACCAAGCAGGTGGCCAGATCTACCCCCAAATCAGTGGGCAGAGGCCCAAAATCAATACTCTCTCTCAAACATGGGGGCTATTCAGTTCGTACCAGAAGAGGAAATGGGACAAGGTTTCTATTAGAGACTTTTTCTGCTGCCCAGAAAAGGCAATACATGGCGTCCTATCCTGGACCTTTCTATTCTAAACGCATTTCTGGTGATTCCAAAATTCAAAATTCTGACTCTTCAGCTGCTTTCTATGCTAGGTAAGGATACATGGTTGGCAACACTGGACTTAAACGAAGCATACCTGCACAACCTTATCAGGGAGTCATGCAGAAGATACCTACGCTTCAAAGCAGGCTACATGCACTATCAGTTCTCTGCACTGTCATTTAGCTTATCTACTACGTCCAGGGTATTCACAAAATGCCTACCTCCAGTCATTGCATTTTGCAGGCAAAGAAATGCTCAAATATACCCATACCTGGACGATTGTCTAATTCAGGCAGAAGGCAAAGACATTCTCTTCAATCATATGGCCTTTGTTCAAAGGGTACTGACTTGTCTGGGGTTCACCATAAACGAAAAGAAATCCCACCTGGTACCCTGTCAACAAATTATATTCCTGGGAGCAAGCTTGAATACAACTTCCCAGATGGCTTTCTTCACGCCAGAGAAACAAATTCATTTGACAACCTTCTTCAAACAAGTGGTTACAAAAACCCCGCTGTCTGCAAGGCAAGTATTACAAGCCCTGGGGTTCATGGCCTCCTGCATTCTTCTAATTTCATATGCAAGACTGCATATGAGGAAACTACAATGGTATCTAAAAAGCCTGTGGTGTCAACATTCTCAGGATCTAGAAGCAATGATTCCTATCATTCCTTGTCTACCCCTAGAGTTCCTTTGGTGAGCAGAGGCCTGCCACCAAAACAAGGGACTACCATTCACACTCCCCCCTGCCGCCCAAACCCTAACAGACGTATCAGACTATGCATGGGGGGGGGGGGGGCACCTGTCAGCCAAGTGCATTCAGGGCAAATGGAACCCAATTCAAATGCACCTTCACGTCAATAATAAAGAAATGTTAGTTGTACAGAATGCTCTGACAGGCCTTCAAGGGCTACATTCTTCCAGGACAATTAATGGTAAAGACAAACACCACTGTTATGTGGTACATAAACAAGCAGGGGGGGGTACACATTCTTACCCCCTCTGCAGACTAGCCATGGTATTGTGGAACACAGCCTTGAGCTACCAAGTACACCTACAAGCTCAGTTCCTGCCAGGAAAACTAAATACATTGGCAGATGGACTAAGCAGAAACCTCATGGACCCACATGAGTGGAAACTTGAACCAAGGATTTTCAACATGTTGACAAGCATATGGGGGGGCCCAGATATTGACCTGTTTGCCTCCCCCCAGAACTATCAATTGGAAACATTTTGTGCAAGGACTCCCCACAGACAAGCTTGGAAAGTGGATGCTCTGTCCTTCGGCTGGAAAAACCCATCAATTTATGCCTTTCCTCCTCTGCGTCTGCTCTCCAAAGTACTACTAATGATCAAACAAGACAAAACGAGGATGATTTTGTTTGCACCAGCTTGGCCACACCAACACTTGTACCCCCTCCTGTGCAGTCACTGTTTTCCCCATGGCTCCTGTCTCAGACTCCTACCCTGCTGTCTCAGCAGGAGAACCTGATTCTGCACCCTCCGCTTCAAACACTGAACTTAGCAGCCTGGCTAATTACCTACGCTCTCCTTTACCATCCCTCAGTGAACCAGGGGTGGATGTCATTTTAGAGGCAAGGAGGCCTAGTACTAGAAATTCATATGCTGAAAAATGGAAAAGATTCTGTGCCTGGAACCAATCTCAAGGGATGAGCACTGCAGTGCCCAATTTACCTCAGATTTTACAATACTTAATTAAGATGCTTCACAAGGGCCTGTCTTTTTCCTCAATAAAAAATCATGCCTCAGCCATTTCAGCTCATAAAACAGAACCTCCCCTCTTCTCTTCCACTGCTCAAGCAGTTCCTCCAGAGGGGCCAAAAATTTAAGACCACCCAGGAGAGCTCCAACTCCAGCCTGGGACTTAAACTTTGCGTTGGAGAAACTCACCCTTTCTCTTTTCATGCCAGCTGCTATTGCAGATTTTAAATTCCTTTCTTGGAAAACAGCTTCTCTTTTAGCCATCACTTCAGCAAGAATGGTATCTAAATTGCAGGCCCTTATGGCAGTGGAGCCTTTCATCATCTTTCATGCGGACAGGGTGTCCCTCAGGACCAATCCCTCTTTCATGCCAAAGGTGGCATCTGGCATGACCTTTAATCAGTCCATTCATTTGCCTACCTCCTTTCCTAATCCACAGAGCAAAGGGAAATGGATACTGCACTCCTTAGATGTGCACAGACAACTTAGATTCTACTTGGACAGGTCTAAACCTCAAAGGAAATCTGAACTGCTGGTGGCATTTGCTGCAGGGACAGAGGGGAAGGCTATTTCAAAGCGAACCATTTCCGAATGGATAGGCCATTGCATTCATTTCTGCTATAAGCACTATGGAAAACCTATCCCACGGGGGATCAGATCCCACTCGACCAGTGCTGCATCTACCTCTACAGGCTTTCTCAGAGGCATACCGACTAGGGACATCCTAGAAGCTGCTACCTGGAGTTTTGTACATACTTTCACCAAGCATTACCATTTTCCAATTTTCTCTCAATCCAGTACTGGCTTTGTCACTGCAGTTTTGCAGGGCCTTATAGCTGGACCTAATGCCATCTAAATTCCTCCTCCCATCCTTAGCTTTGGGAATCTACCCAAATGTAATGACTGCAACAGTGAAACATGAGCATAGTACAGTTGTGTACACTTTCCATAAATTTAGATGTTCAAGTGTATTCACTGTTGCAGTCCTGGTTACCCTCCCTCCAGCCCCCTGACTTTAGGCTATACCTCCACTCTCCTTTACTATGCTTAAAAGCTTTTTGGTGTATTTGCTTTTTTGTTGGTATAACTTTGTGTGTATATATATATATATATATATATATATATATATATATATATATATATATATATATATATATATATATATATGTATATATATCTATATTAGGGGGGCAGTTGACATCTGGCGCAAGAAAAACTGAAGCAATGGCTTCTGCTGCATGTTTTTTACCCTTGACTACCTGACGTCACGGAAGAGATGGGAACCGACGCAGGACCGAAGACTTTTTTTAATCAGGCCGACTGAGGGCTACTGCAATGAGATAACCCAAATGTAATGACTGCAACAGTGAATACACTTGAATATCTGCATTTATGGTAGGTGTACACAACTGTACTTTGCTGGACCTGCCCCAGCGCAGACCCCTGGCAATCCCATTTATTCTGGAAGTGGTGGATGATGATTTCCATGAATCCAACTTAGCCCCTGATGCCCTGCCTCCTGCTCCAACTAAACCTGACATACTACAGAGTACTGGATTCTCACAAATACCTCTACAGGAACCCTGCTGCAGAGCCTGAAGTCATTACACAGGGACCCAAAGGAGCTAAGACTAGTTCTGCCAAGAATCCTCTTCCTTCTGACAAAGACTCCAGAGTTCTGGACAGATGTGGTAAGAAAGTATACACTTCTGCAACCTTGGCCATCAGAGCACTCAGTTGTCAGTTCCATATCTTAAAATATCAACAACACATTTTGGAACAATTAAAACAAAAGATTGCTACCTCTCCTGACTGTCCCATCTAAAAACAGGCAGAATTACTACACTCTGCTTTGCAAGTGGCCAAGCGCTCATTACAATGTGGTTATGACGCCTTAGAATCCTGTAGCGGGGAAGCACTGACAGGATCTGTTATTGGAAGACCTGCATGGCTGAAGGAACAAACTTCTCCCTGGTCATGTCAAGTCTAAACTTTCTGATGCACCCCTAGATAAGGAACACCTGTTTGGGGAAAAAGCAGCAGAGGTGTTTAAAAAGATGGCAGACCAAGCAAAATCTACGCAAACAGTAAAAGATTTTCAAGTTCAACCGCCCAGATTCAGCAGGAATGTTCTCTCCAAGCACTGGGCCTTCTCTGCACCTAGCAGACAGGGTCAAGGTAAGCCCCGCACTGACAGGACATCCACATCTCTATCCCAGGGCCAGCAAAGAACCAAACAATGGCAAACTTCCGCCTCTAAGGCAGGGAGTTCTAAGCCATGGTTCTATGGCAAGCACTTACAATGACTCTCCATACCCCCTCTGCCCTCCTTCCCTTCATCTAAAACTAGGGAGGAAGGCTCATACTCCAAGGACAATTGGGTCTCTATAACCAAAGACCAATGGGTATTAAAAGTAATTTCTCAGGGATAAAGATTCTCAGTCAGTGAACTCACTATTCCAAGAGGGTACGAAGATCTCCCCCCAACGAGTGGGTAAATGCATATTAAAACAGGTAAAAACACTAATATCCTATGGGGCAGTAGAGCCTGTCCCCCGGATCAAACAGGAAAAGGTTTTTGCTCCAGACTATTCCTTGTTGCCAAGAGGGCACTTGGCACCCCATCCTGAATCTATCCAAACTTAACACCTCTTTGGTGGTCCCCAGATTCAGAATGCTTAACTTGCAGCAGCTCTAGAGTACGCTCACTCAAAATGCCTGACTGGTGACACTATACCTGAAAGATGCCTACATCCACATCCCCATCAGGGAATCGTGTAGAAAATTCCTGCGCTTCAGAGCAGATAATTAACACTTACAGTTCCTTGCACTGCCCTTTGGTTTATCTATTGCTCCCCGAGTATTCACCAAATGCTTGGCCCTGGCTATAGCGTTCTGCAGACAAGAGAAATATGCAGATTTTCCCTTACCTGGACGACTGCCTCATTCAGGTGAACAGCAGAGAAAGGTTGCTTTAGGACCTTCTCTTTGTCAAGAAACTCCTAACTTCCCCATAAACGAAAAAAAAAAATCTAAGCAAAACCCCACCAGGAAAATTGTTTTCCTGGGAGCTGTACTAGACACAGCTACCCAAATGGCCTTCCCGTCCCTAGAAAAGCAGAACTTCCTGCCTCTCTACTTCACCCCGCTGGCTTCCAGAAGTCACTTCACTGCAAGTAAGTTCCTGCAAGAAAAAAAAGACAACTGCCAGTAAATCCAACCGTTTATTCCACTTGATTCTCTCTCTAGCGCCTCTGCTTCAAAAAGCCTTCAAGGAGTATCTCACAGTAAAAAAACAAGTAACTTTTATACACACCTTAATTAATTAATCAATCAATCAATCAATTAATTAATTAATTAATTAATTAAATAAAACAATTACATACTAACAATGTACCAAACAACTCTGCATTCAAATCACACTCTTCCAGCAGCATTCAGTATTCAGACCTGTAGGAATTAAGGTCCGATATTTCAGAATAAAAATTAATTCCTTTTTCAATAATTCATATCTCAATTTATCTTCACTAACTTCTTGCAACATAATTTGTTCTAAAACAGATACTCTGATGCTATTGCATTCAGAGTTATGATGCTCAATAAAATGTTGTGCTAAAGGACTTTCTATTTTTTTGTTTTTTATGTCTCTCAAGTGCTCCATAATTCTTATTTTTAACATCCTTTTTGTTTGGCCCACATAATACTTTTCACATCCACATTTAATAATGTAGATCACTTTTTCTGTAGTACAACAAAAATTTATCTTTGGGACATAATGAATTCCATTAATGACAGAAAAATAATTCTCTATATAGATACAAATTTTGCATTTTCCACATGCCCCTGTGCCTATATTTCGTACAGATTTAACCAATTTCTGCACAGGTAGCTCAAATTTTGTGTGTACTACTATATCTTTTACATTTCTCCCTCTTCTATAACTAAATTTTAACATTTTATCGTGAATATTTTTTAATTCTTTAAAATTTCGTAAATATTCCCAAAAATGAGAAATATATCTTCTCATATCTTCACTCAGTATATTGTATACAGATACCATATAGATACTATTATTGCCTTTTCTATTTGACTCACTCATTCCTATTATAATCCCTAAGGCATCTATGATACCTGTTATTAAATACCTTATTTTTACTCATATCGATCAACTAACTATCATAATTTCTATTTTTGAACATGTCACATGTCTTATTTATCTCTTTAATAAATTCTTCCTCATTATTACATATTCTAGAAATTCTCAATAATTCACCATATGGTATTGCTTTCATAACATGTTTTGGATGACAGCTATTTCCCATCAAAAATTGATTGATACTATCAAACTTTCTGTGTACCTGTCACTATGTATTCACCCACTATTCTTTTTAGATTAATATCTAAAAAGAGACAGTATTACCACATTGAATCCCATCAAATTTTATATTAAATCTATTATTTTGAACATCTTGAATAAAGTTATTACTCTCTTCTTTGCCACCCTTGCATAGAAAAATCAAATCATCTATAAATCTGAAAAAATATATAACATGTTGCTTCACAAAGGCATGTGTATATGCATTCTTTTTCTAACATACCCATAAAAGTATTTGCATACATGGGTGCAAAGGATGCACCCATGGCTGTTCCTTGTATCTGATGGTAAATAGTATTATTGTAAATAAAAGTTATTCTCCAAACAAAACTGCAGTAATTCAATAACATATTGTGTGAAAGGGAAATCTCCCATAGATTTCAATACTGCTTCAATCCCAAATTCATTTTAATATTTGTATAAAGACTACTTACATCCATTGTGAGCCAATACATATTTTCACTCCAAACTATTTTCTTAATTTTATCTAAAAAATCAAATGAATCCTTTATGTATGATGGAAGTTTAATAGCTTCTTTCCATAACACTTGATGTAAAATTTTTCCTAGATTATATAAAAAAATACTTCCTTGCTGAAACTATCGGTCTACCTGGAGGATCTATCATATTCTTATGTAATTTCGGTAGACAGTAGAAGTATGCAGGAGCACTATCATTTAAGTCCAATTTGCTTTCCACATCTTGTTCAGTCCAATAACCTAGTCTCAATCCCTTTTTAATTGTGTATAATTATTTTTTGCTAGGGCAACCACTTCATTAGAAGTTTTTTCATAAACTGTTACATCATTTAACAAATTCATGCACATTTTATTATATTGCATATAATGCATAATGACAATTTTATTGCCCTTATCTGACGGCTTCACAATCAATTCATTTTGTTTTGAAAATTTCATTAATTCTATCCATTCCTTCTTTGACAGGTTATAATTTATCTTAGTATAATCAATATTATTTATTAACTGTTCTATCTCAAAATTAATCATTGTATGAAAATTCCTAATACCCTCATGTACAAAAGGTGGCATGAACCTACTATTAATATTCACATTAGCGGTATCTATAGTACAATAAGCATTCATTTCACTAACACATGACTCAAATGAATCATCCGAAAACATTATATTACTATCTGAACTTTCTAAACATTCACCATCATTAAATAAATTAGTACTTTCCTGTGCTCTGTTAATAATCTGATTAAAATAATACCATCAATGCAATTTGCGTACAAGCTGAAACATTTCAATTTTACATATATATTTCTTAGGTAAAATAGTTGGAATAAACTTTAAACCATGATTTAAAACTTCATATATTTCATCTTTAACAAAACAACCAGATAAATTAATAACTTTGTTGCTGTTAGGCTTATAAGAATTAATACCACTTAGTCCTTTTGGATTCTCGCCATGGTCGCATAGGTCCTCCCCTGTATGCCTCTTGTTCTGTAAAGGCTCTCTTCTGTTGCTGTTGCCTCCCTTGTTGTCTGTGTATTCCATAATGTTCAGGAAAAAAACAAGTCATCTGCCGGCGGCGACAGTGGTGGAAATTCCTCATCTGGCACACTACTAAAACTAGGGGCTCTGTTAAGCTGTTGCACTTTCTCTTTCCTCACAGTATTCATTCTATCTTGCTGGTTGACGTTAGTTAGAGTAGCGCCTATAGAAACGCGCTTGCTGATTGGAACCAAAAAAAGCTGTTCCATTTTCAAAGTCCCGTAGATCTCTCGTTATCTTATGTATTTTTTGGTCAATGATTTTTTTTCTCATGTACCGTAATCTTATCTTGTATTTCATTCAGGCAATTTTCAAATTTAATTCTGTCCAGCACTGACATTAAATTGGTGCACAATAAAGAAATGTCTTTTTTGATGTTACTCAACTTTACAATGTCACGCTCTATTAGTATCTTGATCCATTCAATAGAGCACTGATGCGCTGCCTTTTCCCATCTAACCAGAAATGCTTTATCAGTGGAACAGGAAGCATTAAATGGTTCTGATGGAAATTAGACAGCTCTAAGACCTCTCGGTACAATATTGAGGTCTACATATCTCTGTAAGCTTGTGTAATTATAATAAGTTAACATTTCTTTGTCCATTAGATTATTTAACTTAGACAAAGTTTTTACTTCACCAGAATGCTCCGTTGATCACCTTCCGACATGAGCAAAAGGATTGCTCTCTCTTGTTTCTAGTTTCAGCTAGAAAGCGTTCCCAGACCGGGATACCTGAATTCCATTCTCCATTACCATCTGTCCGATTAGAGTTATATTCCATGTTCCTATTCAGGAAACCTTCAGTTGTCCTTTGGGAGGTACCAGAGTTTTCCTCCCTAAAAATTCGGGGCACATTCACTCCTGGATCACTGGCCATCAGAATCAGATCCAAAGATGAAAACAACACAGGCACCAAAAAGAAGTATAAATCCAACAGGAAAAAAGACAACTGCCAGTAAATCCAACCGTTTATTCCACTTGATTCTTTCTCTCTAGCGCCTCGGCTTCAAAAAGCCTTCAAGGAGTATCTCACAGTAAAAAAACAAGTAACTTTTATACACACCTTAATTAATTAATTCATTAATTAATTAATTAAATAAAACAATTGCATACTAACAATGTACCAAACAACTCTGCATTCAAATCGAAGTCTTCCAGCAGCATTCAGTATTCAGACCTGTAGGAATTAAGGTCTGATATTTCAGAATAAAAATTAATTCCTTTTTCAATAATTCATATCTCAATTTATCTTCACTAACTTCTTGCAACATAATTTGTTCTAAAACAGATACTCTGATGCTATTGCATTCATAGTTATGATGCTCAATAAAATGTTGTGCTAAAGGACTTTCTATTTTTTTATGTTCCTGCAAGCCCTGGGATAGTATGGCAGCTTGCATCTTTCTCATCCCTCTCGCTAAGCTTCACATGAGAAAACTTCAGTGGTACTTAACCTTTGGTGTCAGCATTCAGTCCCTAGAGACCACTCTCCCACTGATCGCTTCCATAAGGGACTGATTTCTCTGGTGGGCAGAGGCCTGTGCCATGAACAAGTCCCTTCCCTTTATCCTCCACCTTTCCGGCCAGACTATCACCACAGACTCCTCAGACATAGCTTGGGACACTACCTAGCAGGCAGGTGTACCCAAGGCCTTTGGAATGCCCAACAAATTCACTTGCGCATCAACCAGGAAGAAATGGCAGTGCAAAACTCTTACTTTCTTCCAACCTCATCTCAGGCCATGGGTCCTCCTTATAGAAACAGACAACACCACAGTAATGTGGTACATTAGCAGGCAGGGGGGCACCCAATCTTACCCCCTGTGCAGGTTAACCATGAGTCTCTGGCTTACAGCCACCTCCATGGGGCTACACCTAATTGCCCAATACTTACCAGGGATCAGCTACACACTGTCAGACCACCTAAGCAGAAACTTACTGGACCCTCACAAATGGCAGCTCCACAGAGAAATCTTTCTGCAAATCACCCAGGAGTGGGGGACCTAGAGGTGTGGACATCTTTGCCTTTCCTTGAACCACCAGCTGCACAAGTTTTGTATCAGAGAGCATCACCTCCTAGCATGGAAGGGTGGATATTCGAGTTTCACTGTTGCAATCATTGCATTTGGGTCTTCTGCTTGCAGGTAGCCTTCAGTCGGCCTGATTAACAAAGTGTTGGGTCCTGCATTAGTTGTGAGATCTCTCACTTGTTAATGTAAGGAAATAAGTGGTTCCATTAATATGGGATATAAATTCACCTAAAATATCTTGATCACCACCACAAATGAGGAAGACACAGTCTACAAATCTTTTATGATACTTAATATATTTCGAAATTAATTTTATAGAGGGAAGACGAATAGAACACTTTGAGAAAGGATCAGGGAACATGTTTATGCCATCAACAAGGAAAATGAAGTTAATGCCATAGCAAAACATGTTTTACATAAAGACGCAACCCATATTTTCAAGTTCTTAGTATTAGAAAATATACATGCCACAGAGAGGTTAGGCAATATTAGTAATTATACAGAGAAAGAGGAAGCGAAGTGGATAGTTAGGTTACAAGCGGGCAGGGGACATGGTTTGAATGATAGTTTCATTGAAACCATTCTTGCTGGATCGAGCCTTAAAACATTAAATCTTTATGAAATAATTTTATTTATATATATGTATATATATATATATATATATATATATATATATATATATATATATATAAATATATTTCTTATATATGCTATTGCCTGTTTATTGAATAATGCTTAAGTAATTATGTTGGCTATGAATATAAATGTGTTAAGTATAGTTTTTTCATACATAGTTCATAGTTTTAGGATACGTTAGTGAAACAGATTTATAAGTTATATGTGCATAAGTCTATTAATACAGGCTTCTGTCTTACATGAGAGAATTTTAGAATATATACTTTGTAACTTATTTTCATTTCTTCTTTATAAGCATATGTATATGATTATTTGTGCTATCAGTATATAAGGTCTGTAACTTTGTGTTGAGTTATGTGAATTTACTTAGGTATTTTATTGGTTCATGATAGAAGTGAAGGTATATTTAAAATGATTGAGTGCTTTGTAACTGTTTTTAAGTCTGAAGAAGCGTCCTTGGAGACGCGAAAGCGCTTACTTTGTGGAATAAAAGTATATTTTCAGTATATTTTCAGTGGTTTGCTTCGATTGTTGTGGAATACCTACCATCCTTTGTTCTGATTTTAAAAAGTTAATTGCATTACTTGTGGAAAGCAAATATCTCATAGATTTTCATTCGTACTGTATTCCTTGCCTAGGCCCTGACCACGACTTATTTGCTGTCAGCTTTGTGCTTTAATCAGCGCACTATCCGTTGACTGTAGATTTTCTCCACTAAATATTTCCGTTCTCTGTTTAATTATCCAGAAATGCTGTCGGTTAGCCATCTGACTACCGGGATTCCGAAAAAACGCAAAGCTAGACAGGCCGCCGAGGTCCAAAACTGCAGACGACACTTCTATGCCAGTTCACCGGTACTCAGGTGCTTTCGCAGCCCCTGATACCCACTACTTCTGATTTGCAGGCCTCTACTGAGACCCATTCGGAGTCAGCTATGCTGCGAGATGCTTCAGCTATAGAACCCGCGGATGTCTCTACCTTGGATGGGTCTGGAGCCGTTGTGCAGGTGCCGGCTTCTGAGGGTGCATTTAGGCCTACTGACTTGCAAATTCAACAGACAATCTCCTTCACTTGGGCCTAAATCTCAAACCATGCCTAAAAAAACGACGCTCAGGCCTCTATGCCTAAAAAACAAATAAGAATGGCTGAAGATTTAATAACTCTAATCAGGGGTAGCCACCCCCCCCTCCCTTTTCTAAGAGACCTAGGACTGAAGTTGTTTATGAATCTCCTTACCAGGATTCTGTTTTTTTTTTACTCTTCTGATCTGGGTTTGCCCTTATCTACTTATGAGGATTCTGATGCAGAGGACTCTATTCCTTCTGCTTCCACTCCAGAGGATTTTTGCATACTCTAAGGGAGCATTTCCACTGGGAAAGCCAGGATTTTTCTGATTCAAAAAAGAGGCTTGGGGATTTCTTACTCCTACCTCAGCATAGGCCTTTAGCTATTCCTCTTGTACTAGACTTTGTTGACTATGCATCTGAAGTAGTTAACTTCATTTTATCTGCGACCTGTGGGTATTTGGATCCATATCAGATACGAACAGGCAACTTGTTTTCTAGCATCTGCTCCGAGTTCCTCCCCCTACCCATAATGCACTACCATCGCCTACCTTCCCTCGGATCTCTCTTGCCGCGCCATAGTGAGCATCGTGGTCTCCGTTGCTCTGAGCTCAGGGATAGTAAGTTTAAAAATTCTTTCTTTAGCGTGTCTGTTTCCCTTCCTCCCCCACTGGTATATCGCTTGTTCGTCGGTCGGTTGGTTCAAAAACAAAAAAAGTGTTATAAAACTTTGTAGAGTAGTTATCAAAGAATATATATCGTTGACTCCCAAAGTATCCTCTCAGCAAACAGGCAAAGAACAGTATTAGCAGCAAAACTGTAAGGATACACCACGAGAATAGCTCCTTAAAATCTTCTTTATTCAGATAAAACCAGATGACAAGATGGATAAGCGCTTTCGCATGCACTGCGCATGCTTCATCAGATCAATTAAACTAAATATCCACACTCATTTTATACAATATATCTACCAATCAAATCTTGTGCTTGAAAGCCATTGATTAAATACTTTGATTCATCAATTAGTGCAAAATTCTCACAGCTGACTTCATTCGAATGAATCTTAAAAACGGCATGTGTTGTTCTAGTCTTGTATACATCACTCTGTTTGAAACAAACAGCACTTATATCAAATGTTTGTAATTTTTAACTGTTTTTAAAACTATGATATTACAAGTCTATTACAATATTGGCATTTCACACCTAACAGACATAAAAAGCACTTTCATTTACCTTATAAAAAATACATATAAAATCAGAATAAAACCTAAGCATAACATTCTTTATAATTAAAACATTCGATTCTTCATAGAAATCAAACTTTATATCGCTAAATCATGTCCTCAGACTTTCTCTACACACAGCAAACCTTATAACTATAATAAAGGGAAACTTCATCTCTTCAAAAGTTTTGCTCTATCTGAAAATATTCCGCAACTGTCACTTTAAATTCGGAAACCAATCAAAGTTGAGTATAACAGAATCTCATTAGATAACCCTCTCTTGCACATTGATATATTCCTACAAATTATTAAAAACATCTTGGCTAGAATGAATGTAAACTCTTCAATTCTGTCTGCTTTATTACACCATCTGCTAATTCAATCCCTATCCATGGCACGATCATACTGTGTATCACAAAAAAGATACCGTATGCGTACAAAGGAGTGTTACTGAACAAACCATATATATATATATATGGTATATGTTTTTCTTATTTAATTTTCATGGCAACATTTCATATTTATTCTATCATA